>NC_079189.1:605906297-606027512 GCF_029499605.1 Hyla sarda
TGCTGGGACATTATACAGTAATGGAGGGATCTGGTGATGACTGGAGAGGTGACACTGCTGGAATGCTGGGACATTATACAGTAATGGAGGGGTCTGGTGATGACTGGAGAGGTGACACTGCTGGGAATGCTGGGACATTATACAGTAATGGAGGGGTCTGGTGATGACTGGAGAGGTGACACTGCTGGGAATGCTGGGACATTATACAGTAATGGAGGGGTCTGGTGATGACTGGAGAGGTGACACTGCTGGGACATTATACAGTAATGGAGGGGTCTGGTGATGACTGGAGAGGTGACCCTGCTGGGACATTATACAGTAATGGAGGGTCTGGTGATGACTGGAGAGGTGACACTGCTGGGAATGCTGGGACATTATACAGTAATGGAGGGGTCTGGTGATGACTGGAGAGGTGACACTGCTGGGAATGCTGGGACATTATACAGTAATGGAGGGGTCTGGTGATGACTGGAGAGGTGACACTGCTGGGACATTATACAGGTAATGGAGGGGTCTGGTGATGACTGGAGAGGTGACACTGCTGGGAATGCTGGGACATTATACAGTAATGGAGGGGTCTGGTGATGACTGGAGAGGTGACACTGCTGGGACATTATACAGTAATGGAGGGGTCTGGTGATGACTGGAGAGGTGACACTGCTGGGAATGCTGGGACATTATACAGTAATGGAGGGGTCTGGTGATGACTGGAGAGGTGACACTGCTGGGAATGCTGGGACATTATACAGTAATGGAGGGGTCTGGTGATGACTGGAGAGGTGACACTGCTGGGACATTATACAGTAATGGAGGGGTCTGGTGATGACTGGAGAGGTGACACTGCTGGGACATTATACAGTAATGGAGGGGTCTGGTGATGACTGGAGAGGTGACACTGCTGGGAATGCTGGGACATTATACAGTAATGGAGGGGTCTGGTGATGACTGGAGAGGTGACACTGCTGGGACATTATACAGTAATGGAGGGGTCTGGTGATGACTGGAGAGGTGACACTGCTGGGACATTATACAGTAATGGAGGGGTCTGGTGATGACTGGAGAGGTGACACTGCTGGGACATTATACAGTAATGGAAGGGTCTGGTGATGACTGGAGAGGTGACACTGCTGGGACATTATACAGTAATGGAGGGGTCTGGTGATGACTGGAGAGGTGACACTGCTGGGACATTATACAGTAATGGAGGGGTCTGGTGATGACTGGAGAGGTGACACTGCTGGGAATGCTGGGACATTATACAGTAATGGAGGGGTCTGGTGATGACTGGAGAGGTGACACTGCTGGGAATGCTGGGACATTATACAGTAATGGAGGGGTCTGGTGATGACTGGAGAGGTGACACTGCTGGGAATGCTGGGACATTATACAGTAATGGAGGGGTCTGGTGATGACTGGAGAGGTGACACTGCTGGGACATTATACAGTAATGGAGGGGTCTGGTGATGACTGGAGAGGTGACCCTGCTGGGACATTATACAGTAATGGAGGGGTCTGGTGATGACTGGAGAGGTGACCCTGCTGGGAATGCTGGGACATTATACAGTAATGGAGGGGTCTGGTGATGACTGGAGAGGTGACACTGCTGGGAATGCTGGGACATTATACAGTAATGGAGGGGTCTGGTGATGACTGGAGAGGTGACACTGCTGGGACATTATACAGTAATGGAGGGGTCTGGTTATGACTGGAGAGGTGACACTGCTGGGAATGCTGGGACATTATACAGTAATGGAGGAGTCTGGTGATGACTGGAGAGGTGACACTGCTGGGACATTATACAGTAATGGAGGGGTCTGGTGATGACTGGAGAGGTGACACTGCTGGGACATTATACAGTAATGGAGGGGTCTGGTGATGACTGGAGAGGTGACACTGCTGGGAATGCTGGGACATTATACAGTAATGGAGGGGTCTGGTGATGACTGGAGAGGTGACACTGCTGGGACATTATACAGTAAAGGAGGG
Source organism: Hyla sarda (assembly GCF_029499605.1). Lineage (NCBI taxonomy): Eukaryota > Metazoa > Chordata > Amphibia > Anura > Hylidae > Hyla > Hyla sarda. The sequence goes on from NC_079189.1 coordinate 605,908,284, forward strand.
GTCTGGTGATGACTGGAGAGGTGACACTGCTGGGACATTATACAGTAATGGAGGGGTCTGGTGATGACTGGAGAGGTGACACTGCTGGGAATGCTGGGACATTATACAGTAATGGAGGGGTCTGGTGATGACTGGAGAGGTGACACTGCTGGGACATTATACAGTAATGGAGGGGTCTGGTGATGACTGGAGAGGTGACACTGCTGGGAATGCTGGGACATTATACAGTAATGGAGGGGTCTGGTGATGACTGGAGAGGTGACACTGCTGGGACATTATACAGTAATGGAGGGATCTGGTGATGACTGGAGAGGTGACACTGCTGGGAATGCTGGGACATTATACAGTAATGGAGGGGTCTGGTGATGACTGGAGAGGTGACACTGCTGGGAATGCTGGGACATTATACAGTAATGGAGGGGTCTGGTGATGACTGGAGAGGTGACACTGCTGGGACATTATACAGTAATGGAGGGGTCTGGTGATGACTGGAGAGGTGACCCTACTGGGACATTATACAGTAATGGAGGGGTCTGGTGATGACTGGAGAGGTGACACTGCTGGGAATGCTGGGACATTATACAGTAATGGAGGGGTCTGGTGATGACTGGAGAGGTGACACTGCTGGGAATGCTGGGACATTATACAGTAATGGAGGGGTCTGGTGATGACTGGAGAGGTGACACTGCTGGGACATTATACAGTAATGGAGGGGTCTGGTGATGACTGGAGAGGTGACACTGCTGGGAATGCTGGGACATTATACAGTAATGGAGGAGTCTGGTGATGACTGGAGAGGTGACACTGCTGGGACATTATACAGTAATGGAGGGGTCTGGTGATGACTGGAGAGGTGACACTGCTGGGACATTATACAGTAATGGAGGGGTCTGGTGATGACTGGAGAGGTGACACTGCTGGGAATGCTGGGACATTATACAGTAATGGAGGGGTCTGGTGATGACTGGAGAGGTGACACTGCTGGGACATTATACAGTAAAGGAGGGGTCTGGTGATGACTGGAGAGGTGACACTGCTGGGACATTATACAGTAATGGAGGGGTCTGGTGATGACTGGAGAGGTGACACTGCTGGGAATGCTGGGACATTATACAGTAATGGAGGGGTCTGGTGAAGACTGGAGAGGTGACACTGCTGGGAATGCTGGGACATTATACAGTAATGGAGGGGTCTGGTGATGACTGGAGAGGTGACACTGCTGGGACATTATACAGTAATGGAGGGGTCTGGTGATGACTGGAGAGGTGACACTGCTGGGACATTATACAGTAATGGAGGGGTCTGGTGATGACTGGAGAGGTGACACTGCTGGGAATGCTGGGACATTATACAGTAATGGAGGGGTCTGGTGATGACTGGAGAGGTGACCCTGCTGGGAATGCTGGGACATTATACAGTAATGGAGGGGTCTGGTGATGACTGGAGAGGTGACACTGCTGGGACATTATACAGTAATGGAGGGGTCTGGTGATGACTGGAGAGGTGACACTGCTGGGACATTATGCAGTAATGGAGGGGTCTGGTGATGACTGGAGAGGTGACACTGCTGGGAATGCTGGGACATTATACAGTAATGGAGGGGTCTGGTGATGGCTGGAGAGGTGACACTGCTGGGAATGCTGGGACATTATACAGTAATGGAGGGGTCTGGTGATGACTGGAGAGGTGACACTGCTGGGAATTCTGGGACATTATACAGTAATGGAGAGGTCTGGTGATGACTGGAGAGGTGACACTGCTGGGACATTATACAGTAATGGAGGGGTCTGGTGATGACTGGAGAGGTGACAATCCTGGGAATGCTGGGACATTATACAGTAATGGAGGGGTCTGGTGATGACTGGAGAGGTGACCCTGCTGGGAATGCTGGGACATTATACAGTAATGGAGGGGTCTGGTGATCACTGGAGAGGTGACACTGCTGGGAATGCTGGGACATTATACAGTAATGGAGGGGTCTTGTGATGACTGGAGAGGTGACACTGCTGGGACATTATACAGTAATGGAGGGGTCTGGTGATGACTGGAGAGGAGACAATCCTGGGAATGCTGGGACATTATACAGTAATGGAGGGGTCTGGTGATGACTGCAGAGGTGACACTGCTGGGACATTATACAGTAATGGAGGGGTTTGGTGATGACTGGAGAGGTGACACTGCTGGGAATGCTGGGACATTATACAGTAATGGAGGGGTCTGGTGATGACTGGAGAGGTGACACTGCTGGAATGCTGGGACATTATACAGTAATGGAGGGGTCTGGTGATGACTGGAGAGGTGACACTGCTGGAAATGCTGGGACATTATACAGTAATGGAGGGGTCTGGTGATGACTGGAGAGGTGACACTGCTGGGAATTCTGGGACATTATACAGTAATGGAGGGGTCTGGTGATGACTGGAGAGGTGACACTGCTGGGAATGCTGGGACATTATACAGTAATGGAGGGGTCTGGTGATGACTGGAGAGGTGACACTGCTGGGAATGCTGGGACATTATACAGTAATGGAGGGGTCTGGTGATGACTGGAGAGGTGACACTGCTGGGAATGCTGGGACATTATACAGTAATGGAGAGGTCTGGTGATGACTGGAGAGGTGACACTGCTGGGACATTATACAGTAATGGAGGGGTCTGGTGATGACTGGAGAGGTGACACTGCTGGGAATGCTGGGACATTATACGATAATGGAAGGGTCTGGTGATGACTGGAGAGGTGACACTGCTGGGACATTATACAGTAATGGAGGAGTCTGGTGATGACTGGAGAGGTGACACTGCTGGGAATGCTGGGACATTATACAGTAATGGAGGGGTCTGGTGATGACTGGAGAGGTGACACTGCTGGGAATGCTGGGACATTATACAGTAATGGAGGGGTCTGGTGATGACTGGAGAGGTGACACTGCTGGGACATTATACAGTAATGGAGGGGTCTGGTGATGACTGGAGAGGTGACACTGCTGGGACATTATACAGTAATGGAGGGGTCTGGTGATGACTGGAGAGGTGACACTGCTGGGAATGCTGGGTCATTATACAGTAATGGAGGGGTCTGGTGATGACTGGAGAGGTGACACTGCTGGGACATTATACAGTAATGGAGGGGTCTGGTGATGACTGGAGAGGTGACACTGCTGGGAATGCTGGGACATTATACAGTAATGGAGGGGTCTGGTGATGACTGGAGAGGTGACACTGCTGGGAATGCTGGGACATTATACAGTAATGGAGGGGTCTGGTGATGACTGGAGAGGTGACACTGCTGGGAATGCTGGGACATTATACAGTAAAGGAGGGGTCTGGTGATGACTGGAGAGGTGACACTGCTGGGACATTATACAGTAATGGAGGGGTCTGGTGATGACTGGAGAGGTGACACTGCTGGGACATTATACAGTAATGGAGGGGTCTGGTGATGACTGGAGAGGTGACACTGCTGGGAATGCTGGGACATTATACAGTAATGGAGGGGTCTGGTGATGACTGGAGAGGTGACACTGCTGGGACATTATACGGTAATGGAGGGGTCTGGTGATGACTGGAGAGGTGACACTGCTGGGACATTATACAGTAATGGAGGGGTCTGGTGATGACTGGAGAGGTGACACTGCTGGGACATTATACGGTAATGGAGGGGTCTGGTGATGACTGGAGAGGTGACACTGCTGGGAATGCTGGGACATTATACAGTAATGGAGGGGTCTGGTGATGACTGGAGAGGTGACACTGCTGGGAATGCTGGGACATTATACAGTAATGGAGGGGTCTGGTGATGACTGGAGAGGTGACACTGCTGGGAATGCCGGGACATTATACAGTAATGGAGGGGTCTGGTGATGACTGGAGAGGTGACACTGCTGGGACATTATACAGTAATGGAGGGGTCTGGTGATGACTGGAGAGGTGACACTGCTGGGACATTATACAGTAATGGAGGGGTCTGGTGATGACTGGAGAGGTGACACTGCTGGGAATGCTGGGACATTATACAGTAATGGAGGGGTCTGGTGATGACTGGAGAGGTGACACTGCTGGGACATTATACAGTAATGGAGGGGTCTGGTGATGACTGGAGAGGTGACACTGCTGGGAATGCTGGGACATTATACAGTAATGGAGGGGTCTGGTGATGACTGGAGAGGTGACATTGCTGGGACATTATACAGTAATGGAGGGGTCTGGTGATGACTGGAGAGGTGACACTGCTGGGACATTATACAGTAATGGAGGGGTCTGGTGATGACTGGAGAGGTGACACTGCTGGGAATGCTGGGACATTATACAGTAATGGAGGGGTCTGGTGATGACTGGAGAGGTGACACTGCTGGGAATGCTGGGACATTATACAGTAATGGAGGGGTCTGGTGATGACTGGAGAGGTGACACTGCTTGGACATTATACAGTAATGGAGGGGTCTGGTGATGACTGGAGAGGTGACACTGCTGGGACATTATACAGTAATGGAGGGGTCTGGTGATGACTGGAGAGGTGACACTGCTGGGACATTATACAGTAATGGAGGGGTCTGGTGATGACTGGAGAGGTGACACTGCTGGGACATTATACAGTAATGGAGGGGTCTGGTGATGACTGGAGAGGTGACACTGCTGGGACATTATACAGTAATGGAGGGATCTGGTGATGACTGGAGAGGTGACACTGCTGGGAATGCTGGGACATTATACAGTAATGGAGGGGTCTGGTGATGACTGGAGAGGTGACACTGCTGGGAATGCTGGGACATTATACAGTAATGGAGGGGTCTGGTGATGACTGGAGAGGTGACACTGCTGGGAATGCTGGGACATTATACAGTAATGGAGGGGTCTGGTGATGACTGGAGAGGTGACACTGCTGGGACATTATACAGTAATGGAGGGGTCTGGTGATGACTGGAGAGGTGACCCTGCTGGGACATTATACAGTAATGGAGGGGTCTGGTGATGACTGGAGAGGTGACACTGCTGGGAATGCTGGGACATTATACAGTAATGGAGGGGTCTGGTGATGACTGGAGAGGTGACACTGCTGGGAATGCTGGGACATTATACAGTAATGGAGGGGTCTGGTGATGACTGGAGAGGTGACACTGCTGGGACATTATACGGTAATGGAGGGGTCTGGTGATGACTGGAGAGGTGACACTGCTGGGAATGCTGGGACATTATACAGTAATGGAGGGGTCTGGTGATGACTGGAGAGGTGACACTGCTGGGACATTATACAGTAATGGAGGGGTCTGGTGATGACTGGAGAGGTGACACTGCTGGGAATGCTGGGACATTATTCAGTAATGGAGGGGTCTGGTGATGACTGGAGAGGTGACACTGCTGGGAATGCTGGGACATTATACAGTAATGGAGGGGTCTGGTGATGACTGGAGAGGTGACACTGCTGGGACATTATACAGTAATGGAGGGGTCTGGTGATGACTGGAGAGGTGACACTGCTGGGACATTATACAGTAATGGAGGGGTCTGGTGATGACTGGAGAGGTGACACTGCTGGGAATGCTGGGACATTATACAGTAATGGAGGGGTCTGGTGATGACTGGAGAGGTGACACTGCTGGGACATTATACAGTAATGGAGGGGTCTGGTGATGACTGGAGAGGTGACACTGCTGGGACATTATACAGTAATGGAGGGGTCTGGTGATGACTGGAGAGGTGACACTGCTGGGACATTATACAGTAATGGAGGGGTCTGGTGATGACTGGAGAGGTGACACTGCTGGGACATTATACAGTAATGGAGGGGTCTGGTGATGACTGGAGAGGTGACACTGCTGGGACATTATACAGTAATGGAGGGATCTGGTGATGACTGGAGAGGTGACACTGCTGGGAATGCTGGGACATTATACAGTAATGGAGGGGTCTGGTGATGACTGGAGAGGTGACACTGCTGGGAATGCTGGGACATTATACAGTAATGGAGGGGTCTGGTGATGACTGGAGAGGTGACACTGCTGGGAATGCTGGGACATTATACAGTAATGGAGGGGTCTGGTGATGACTGGAGAGGTGACACTGCTGGGACATTATACAGTAATGGAGGGGTCTGGTGATGACTGGAGAGGTGACCCTGCTGGGACATTATACAGTAATGGAGGGGTCTGGTGATGACTGGAGAGGTGACACTGCTGGGAATGCTGGGACATTATACAGTAATGGAGGGGTCTGGTGATGACTGGAGAGGTGACACTGCTGGGAATGCTGGGACATTATACAGTAATGGAGGGGTCTGGTGATGACTGGAGAGGTGACACTGCTGGGACATTATACAGTAATGGAGGGGTCTGGTTATGACTGGAGAGGTGACACTGCTGGGAATGCTGGGACATTATACAGTAATGGAGGAGTCTGGTGATGACTGGAGAGGTGACACTGCTGGGACATTATACAGTAATGGAGGGGTCTGGTGATGACTGGAGAGGTGACACTGCTGGGACATTATACAGTAATGGAGGGGTCTGGTGATGACTGGAGAGGTGACACTGCTGGGAATGCTGGGACATTATACAGTAATGGAGGGGTCTGGTGATGACTGGAGAGGTGACACTGCTGGGACATTATACAGTAAAGGAGGGGTCTGGTGATGACTGGAGAGGTGACACTGCTGGGACATTATACAGTAATGGAGGGGTCTGGTGATGACTGGAGAGGTGACACTGCCGGGAATGCTGGGAAATTATACAATAATGGAGGGGTCTGGTGATGACTGGAGAGGTGACCCTGCTGGGAATGCTGGGACATTATACAGTAATGGAGGGGTCTGGTGATGACTGGAGAGGTGACACTGCTGGGAATGCTGGGACATTATACAGTAATGGAGGGGTCTGGTGATGACTGGAGAGGTGACACTGCTGGGACATTATACAGTAATGGAGGGGTCTGGTGATGACTGGAGAGGTGACACTGCTGGGAATGCTGGGACATTATACAGTAATGGAGGGGTCTGGTGATGACTGGAGAGGTGACACTGCTGGGACATTATACAGTAATGGAGGGATCTGGTGATGACTGGAGAGGTGACACTGCTGGGAATGCTGGGACATTATACAGTAATGGAGGGGTCTGGTGATGACTGGAGAGGTGACACTGCTGGGAATGCTGGGACATTATACAGTAATGGAGGGGTCTGGTGATGACTGGAGAGGTGACACTGCTGGGACATTATACAGTAATGGAGGGGTCTGGTGATGACTGGAGAGGTGACCCTACTGGGACATTATACAGTAATGGAGGGGTCTGGTGATGACTGGAGAGGTGACACTGCTGGGAATGCTGGGACATTATACAGTAATGGAGGGGTCTGGTGATGACTGGAGAGGTGACACTGCTGGGAATGCTGGGACATTATACAGTAATGGAGGGGTCTGGTGATGACTGGAGAGGTGACACTGCTGGGACATTATACAGTAATGGAGGGGTCTGGTGATGACTGGAGAGGTGACACTGCTGGGAATGCTGGGACATTATACAGTAATGGAGGAGTCTGGTGATGACTGGAGAGGTGACACTGCTGGGACATTATACAGTAATGGAGGGGTCTGGTGATGACTGGAGAGGTGACACTGCTGGGACATTATACAGTAATGGAGGGGTCTGGTGATGACTGGAGAGGTGACACTGCTGGGAATGCTGGGACATTATACAGTAATGGAGGGGTCTGGTGATGACTGGAGAGGTGACACTGCTGGGACATTATACAGTAAAGGAGGGGTCTGGTGATGACTGGAGAGGTGACACTGCTGGGACATTATACAGTAATGGAGGGGTCTGGTGATGACTGGAGAGGTGACACTGCTGGGAATGCTGGGACATTATACAGTAATGGAGGGGTCTGGTGATGACTGGAGAGGTGACACTGCTGGGACATTATACAGTAATGGAGGGGTCTGGTGATGACTGGAGAGGAGACAATCCTGGGAATGCTGGGACATTATACAGTAATGGAGGGGTCTGGTGATGATCGGAGAGGTGACCCTGCTGGGAATGCTGGGACATTATACAGTAATGGAAGGGTCTGGTGATGACTGGAGAGGTGACACTGCTGGGAATGCTGGGACATTATACAGTAATGGAGGGGTCTGGTGATGACTGGAGAGGTGACACTGCTGGGAATGCTGGGACATTATACAGTAATGGAGGGTCTGGTGATGACTGGAGAGATGACACTGCTGGGAATGCTGGGACATTATACAGTAATGGAGGGGTCTGGTGATGACTGGAGAGGTGACACTGCTGGGAATGCTGGGACATTATACAGTAATGGAGGGGTCTGGTGATGACTGGAGAGGTGACACTGCTGGGAATGCTGGGACATTATACAGTAATGGAGGGGTCTGGTGATGACTGGAGAGGTGACACTGCTGGGAATGCTGGGACATTATACAGTAATGGAGGGGTCTGGTGATGACTGGAGAGGTGACACTGCTGGGAATGCTGGGACATTATACAGTAATGGAGGGGGTCTGGTGATGACTGGAGAGGTGACACTGCTGGGACATTATACAGTAAAGGAGGGGTCTGGTGATGACTGGAGAGATGACACTGCTGGGAATGCTGGGACATTATACAGTAATGGAGGGGTCTGGTGATGACTGGAGAGGTGACACTGCTGGGACATTATACAGTAATGGAGGGGTCTGGTGATGACTGGAGAGGTGACACTGCTGGGACATTATACAGTAATGGAGGGGTCTGGTGATGACTGGAGAGGTGACACTGCTGGGAATGCTGGGACATTATACAGTAATGGAGGGGTCTGGTGATGACTGGAGAGGTGACACTGCTGGGAATGCTGGGACATTATACAGTAATGGAGGGGTCTGGTGATGACTGGAGAGGTGACACTGCTGGGAATGCTGGGACATTATACAGTAATGGAGGGGTCTGGTGATGACTGGAGAGGTGACACTGCTGGGAATGCTGGGACATTATACAGTAATGGAGGGGTCTGGTGATGACTGGAGAGATGACACTGCTGGGAATGCTGGGACATTATACAGTAATGGAGGGGTCTGGTGATGACTGGAGAGGTGACACTGCTGGGACATTATACAGTAATGGAGGGGTCTGGTGATGACTGGAGAGGTGACACTGCTGGGACATTATACAGTAATGGAGGGGTCTGGTGATGACTGGAGAGGTGACACTGCTGGGAATGCTGGGACATTATACAGTAATGGAGGGGTCTGGTGATGACTGGAGAGGTGACACTGCTGGGAATGCTGGGACATTATACAGTAATGGAGGGGTCTGGTGATGACTGGAGAGGTGACACTGCTGGGAATGCTGGGACATTATACAGTAATGGAGGGGTCTGGTGATGACTGGAGAGGTGACACTGCTGGGACATTATACAGTAATGGAGGGGTCTGGTGATGACTGGAGAGGTGACACTGCTGGGACATTATACAGTAATGGAGGGTCTGGTGATGACTGGAGAGATGACACTGCTGGGAATGCTGGGACATTATACAGTAATGGAGGGGTCTGGTGATGACTGGAGAGGTGACACTGCTGGGAATGCTGGGACATTATACAGTAATGGAGGGGTCTGGTGATGACTGGAGAGGTGACACTGCTGGGAATGCTGGGACATTATACAGTAATGGAGGGGTCTGGTGATGACTGGAGAGGTGACACTGCTGGGAATGCTGGGACATTATACAGTAATGGAGGGGTCTGGTGATGACTGGAGAGGTGACACTGCTGGGACATTATACAGTAATGGAGGGGTCTGGTGATGACTGGAGAGGTGACACTGCTGGGAATGCTGGGACATTATACAGTAATGGAGGGGTCTGGTGATGACTGGAGAGGTGACACTGCTGGGACATTATACAGTAAAGGAGGGGTCTGGTGATGACTGGAGAGGTGACACTGCTGGGAATGCTGGGACATTATACAGTAATGGAGGGGTCTGGTGATGACTGGAGAGGTGACACTGCTGGGAATGCTGGGACATTATACAGTAATGGAGGGGTCTGGTGATGACTGGAGAGGTGACACTGCTGGGACATTATACAGTAATGGAGGGGTCTGGTGATGACTGGAGAGGTGACCCTGCTGGGAATGCTGGGACATTATACAGTAATGGAAGGGTCTGGTGATGACTGGAGAGGTGACACTGCTGGGACATTATACAGTAATGGAGGGGTCTGGTGATGACTGGAGAGGTGACACTGCTGGGACATTATACAGTAATGGAGGGGTCTGGGGATGACTGGAGAGGTGACACTGCTGGGAATGCTGGGACATTATACAGTAATGGAGGGGTCTGGTGATGACTGGAGAGGTGACACTGCTGGGAATGCTGGGACATTATACAGTAATGGAGGAGTCTGGTGATGACTGGAGAGGTGACACTGCTGGGAATGCTGGGACATTATACAGTAATGGAGGGGTCTGGTGATGACTGGTGAGGTGACACTGCTGGGACATTATACAGTAATGGAGGGGTCTGGGATGACTGGAGAGGTGACACTGCTGGGAATGCTGGGACATTATACAGTAATGGAGGGGTCTGGTGATGACTGGAGAGGTGACACTGCTGGGAATGCTGGGACATTATACAGTAATGGAGGAGTCTGGTGATGACTGGAGAGGTGACACTGCTGGGAATGCTGGGACATTATACAGTAATGGAGGGGTCTGGTGATGACTGGAGAGGTGACACTGCTGGGACATTATACAGTAATGGAGGGGTCTGGTGATGACTGGAGAGGTGACACTGCTGGGAATGCTGGGACATTATACAGTAATGGAGGGGTCTGGTGATGACTGGAGAGGTGACACTGCTGGGAATGCTGGGACATTATACAGTAATGGAGGGGTCTGGTGATGACTGGAGAGGTGACACTGCTGGACATTATACAGTAATGGAGGGGTCTGGTGATGACTGGAGAGGTGACACTGCTGGGAATGCTGGGACATTATACAGTAATGGAGGGGTCTGGTGATGACTGGAGAGGTGACACTGCTGGGACATTATACAGTAATGGAGGGGTCTGGTGATGACTGGAGAGGTGACACTGCTGGGACATTATACAGTAATGGAGGGGTCTGGCGATGACTGGAGAGGTGACACTGCTGGGAATGCTGGGACATTATACAGTAATGGAGGGGTCTGGTGATGATTGGAGAGGTGACACTGCTGGGACATTATACAGTAATGGAGGGGTCTGGTGATGACTGGAGAGGTGACACTGCTGGGAATGCTGGGACATTATACAGTAATGGAGGGGTCTGGTGATGACTGGAGAGGTGACACTGCTGGGACATTATACAGTAATGGAGGGGTCTGGTGATGACTGGAGAGGTGACACTGCTGGGAATGCTGGGACATTATACAGTAATGGAGGGGTCTGGTGAAGACTGGAGAGGTGACACTGCTGGGAATGCTGGGACATTATACAGTAATGGAGGGGTCTGGTGATGACTGGAGAGGTGACACTGCTGGGACATTATACAGTAATGGAGGGGTCTGGTGATGACTGGAGAGGTGACACTGCTGGGACATTATACAGTAATGGAGGAGTCTGGTGATGACTGGAGAGGTGACACTGCTGGGACATTATACAGTAATGGAGGGGTCTGGTGATGACTGGAGAGGTGACACTGCTGGGAATGCTGGGACATTATACAGTAATGGAGGGGTCTGGTGATGACTGGAGAGGTGACACTGCTGGGACATTATACAGTAATGGAGGGGTCTGGTGATGACTGGAGAGGTGACACTGCTGGGAATGCTGGGACATTATACAGTAATGGAGGGGTCTGGTGATGACTGGAGAGGTGACACTGCTGGGAATGCTGGGACATTATACAGTAATGGAGGAGTCTGGTGATGACTGGAGAGGTGACACTGCTGGGACATTATACAGTAATGGAGGGGTCTGGTGATGACTGGAGAGGTGACACTGCTGGGAATGCTGGGACATTATACAGTAATGGAGGGGGTCTGGTGATGACTGGAGAGGTGACACTGCTGGGAATGCTGGGACATTATACAGTAATGGAGGGGTCTGGTGAAGACTGGAGAGGTGACACTGCTAGGAATGCTGGGACATTATACAGTAATGGAGGGGTCTGGTGATGACTGGAGAGGTGACACTGCTGAGCGGACATTATACAGTAATGGAGGGGTCTGGTGATGACTGGAGAGGTGACACTGCTGGGACATTATACAGTAATGGAGGGGTCTGGTGATGACTGGAGAGGTGACACTGCTGGGAATGCTGGGACATTATACAGTAATGGAGGGGTCTGGTGAAGACTGGAGAGGTGACACTGCTGGGAATGCTGGGACATTATACAGTAATGGAGGGGTCTGGTGATGACTGGAGAGGTGACACTGCTGGGACATTATACAGTAATGGAGGGGTCTGGTGATGACTGGAGAGGTGACACTGCTGGGACATTATACAGTAATGGAGGAGTCTGGTGATGACTGGAGAGGTGACACTGCTGGGACATTATACAGTAATGGAGGGGTCTGGTGATGACTGGAGAGGTGACACTGCTGGGAATGCTGGGACATTATACAGTAATGGAGGGGTCTGGTGATGACTGGAGAGGTGACACTGCTGGGACATTATACAGTAATGGAGGGGTCTGGTGATGACTGGAGAGGTGACACTGCTGGGAATGCTGGGACATTATACAGTAATGGAGGGGTCTGGTGATGACTGGAGAGGTGACACTGCTGGGAATGCTGGGACATTATACAGTAATGGAGGAGTCTGGTGATGACTGGAGAGGTGACACTGCTGGGACATTATACAGTAATGGAGGGGTCTGGTGATGACTGGAGAGGTGACACTGCTGGGAATGCTGGGACATTATACAGTAATGGAGGGGTCTGGTGATGACTGGAGAGGTGACACTGCTGGGAATGCTGGGACATTATACAGTAATGGAGGGGTCTGGTGAAGACTGGAGAGGTGACACTGCTGGGAATGCTGGGACATTATACAGTAATGGAGGGGTCTGGTGATGACTGGAGAGGTGACACTGCTGGGACATTATACAGTAATGGAGGGGTCTGGTGATGACTGGAGAGGTGACACTGCTGGGACATTATACAGTAATGGAGGGATCTGGTGATAACTGGAGAGGTGACAATCCTGGGAATGCTGGGACATTATACAGTAATGGAGGGGTCTGGTGATGGCTGGAGAGGTGACACTGCTGGGAATGCTGGGACATTATACAGTAATGGAGGGGTCTGGTGATGACTGGAGAGGTGACACTGCTGGGAATTCTGGGACATTATACAGTAATGGAGAGGTCTGGTGATGACTGGAGAGGTGACACTGCTGGGACATTATACAGTAATGGAGGGGTCTGGTGATGACTGGAGAGGTGACACTGCTGCGGACATTATACAGTAATGGAGGGTCTGGTGATGACTGGAGAGATGACACTGCTGGGAATGCTGGGACATTATACAGTAATGGAGGGGTCTGGTGATGACTGGAGAGGTGACACTGCTGGGACATTATACAGTAATGGAGGGGTCTGGTGATGACTGGAGAGGTGACACTGCTGGGACATTATACAGTAATGGAGGGGTCTGGTGATGACTGGAGAGGTGACACTGCTGGGAATGCTGGGACATTATACAGTAATGGAGGGGTCTGGTGATGACTGGAGAGGTGACACTGCTGGGAATGCTGGGACATTATACAGTAATGGAGGAGTCTGGTGATGACTGGAGAGGTGACACTGCTGGGAATGCTGGGACATTATACAGTAATGGAGGGGTCTGGTGATGACTGGAGAGGTGACACTGCTGGGACATTATACAGTAATGGAGGGGTCTGGGGATGACTGGAGAGGTGACTGCTGGGAATGCTGGGACATTATACAGTAATGGAGGGGTCTGGTGATGACTGGAGAGGTGACACTGCTGGGAATGCTGGGACATTATACAGTAATGGAGGAGTCTGGTGATGACTGGAGAGGTGACACTGCTGGGAATGCTGGGACATTATACAGTAATGGAGGGGTCTGGTGATGACTGGTGAGGTGACACTGCTGGGACATTATACAGTAATGGAGGGGTCTGGGGATGACTGGAGAGGTGACACTGCTGGGAATGCTGGGACATTATACAGTAATGGAGGGGTCTGGTGATGACTGGAGAGGTGACACTGCTGGGAATGCTGGGACATTATACAGTAATGGAGGAGTCTGGTGATGACTGGAGAGGTGACACTGCTGGGAATGCTGGGACATTATACAGTAATGGAGGGGTCTGGTGATGACTGGAGAGGTGACACTGCTGGGACATTATACAGTAATGGAGGGGTCTGGTGATGACTGGAGAGGTGACACTGCTGGGAATGCTGGGACATTATACAGTAATGGAGGGGTCTGGTGATGACTGGAGAGGTGACACTGCTGGGAATGCTGGGACATTATACAGTAATGGAGGAGTCTGGTGATGACTGGAGAGGTGACACTGCTCGGACATTATACAGTAATGGAGGGGTCTGGTGATGACTGGAGAGGTGACACTGCTGGGAATGCTGGGACATTATACAGTAATGGAGGGGTCTGGTGATGACTGGAGAGGTGACACTGCTGGGACATTATACAGTAATGGAGGAGTCTGGTGATGACTGGAGAGGTGACACTGCTGGGACATTATACAGTAATGGAGGGGTCTGGTGATGACTGGAGAGGTGACACTGCTGGGAATGCTGGGACATTATACAGTAATGGAGGGGTCTGGTGATGACTGGAGAGGTGACACTGCTGGGACATTATACAGTAATGGAGGGGTCTGGTGATGACTGGAGAGGTGACACTGCTGGGAATGCTGGGACATTATACAGTAATGGAGGGGTCTGGTGAAGACTGGAGAGGTGACACTGCTGGGAATGCTGGGACATTATACAGTAATGGAGGGGTCTGGTGATGACTGGAGAGGTGACACTGCTGGGACATTATACAGTAATGGAGGGGTCTGGTGATGACTGGAGAGGTGACACTGCTGGGACATTATACAGTAATGGAGGAGTCTGGTGATGACTGGAGAGGTGACACTGCTGGGACATTATACAGTAATGGAGGGGTCTGGTGATGACTGGAGAGGTGACACTGCTGGGAATGCTGGGACATTATACAGTAATGGAGGGGTCTGGTGATGACTGGAGAGGTGACACTGCTGGGACATTATACAGTAATGGAGGGGTCTGGTGATGACTGGAGAGGTGACACTGCTGGGAATGCTGGGACATTATACAGTAATGGAGGGGTCTGGTGATGACTGGAGAGGTGACACTGCTGGGAATGCTGGGACATTATACAGTAATGGAGGAGTCTGGTGATGACTGGAGAGGTGACACTGCTGGGACATTATACAGTAATGGAGGGGTCTGGTGATGACTGGAGAGGTGACACTGCTGGGAATGCTGGGACATTATACAGTAATGGAGGGGTCTGGTGATGACTGGAGAGGTGACACTGCTGGGACATTATACAGTAATGGAGGGGTCTGGTGATGACTGGAGAGGTGACACTGCTGGGAATGCTGGGACATTATACAGTAATGGAGGGGTCTGGTGAAGACTGGAGAGGTGACACTGCTGGGAATGCTGGGACATTATACAGTAATGGAGGGGTCTGGTGATGACTGGAGAGGTGACACTGCTGGGACATTATACAGTAATGGAGGGGTCTGGTGATGACTGGAGAGGTGACACTGCTGGGACATTATACAGTAATGGAGGGATCTGGTGATAACTGGAGAGGTGACAATCCTGGGAATGCTGGGACATTATGCAGTAATGGAGGGGTCTGGTGATGACTGGAGAGGTGACACTGCTGGGAATGCTGGGACATTATACAGTAATGGAGGGGTCTGGTGATGGCTGGAGAGGTGACACTGCTGGGAATGCTGGGACATTATACAGTAATGGAGGGGTCTGGTGATGACTGGAGAGGTGACACTGCTGGGAATTCTGGGACATTATACAGTAATGGAGAGGTCTGGTGATGACTGGAGAGGTGACACTGCTGGGACATTATACAGTAATGGAGGGGTCTGGTGATGACTGGAGAGGTGACAATCCTGGGAATGCTGGGACATTATACAGTAATGGAGGGGTCTGGTGATGACTGGAGAGGTGACCCTGCTGGGAATGCTGGGACATTATACAGTAATGGAGGGGTCTGGTGATGACTGGAGAGGTGACACTGCTGGGACATTATACAGTAATGGAGGGGTCTGGTGATGACTGGAGAGGTGACACTGCTGGGACATTATACAGTAATGGAGGGGTTTGGTGATGACTGGAGAGGTGACACTGCTGGGAATGCTGGGACATTATACAGTAATGGAGGGGTCTGGTGATGACTGGAGAGGTGACACTGCTGGGAATGCTGGGACATTATACAGTAATGGAGGGGTCTGGTGATGACTGGAGAGGTGACACTGCTGGGACATTATACAGTAATGGAGGGGTCTGGTGATGACTGGAGAGGTGACACTGCTGGAAATGCTGGGACATTATACAGTAATGGAGGGGTCTGGTGATGACTGGAGAGGTGACACTGCTGGGAATTCTGGGACATTATACAGTAATGGAGGGGTCTGGTGATGACTGGAGAGGTGACACTGCTGGGAATGCTGGGACATTATACAGTAATGGAGGGGTCTGGTGATGACTGGAGAGGTGACACTGCTGGGAATGCTGGGACATTATACAGTAATGGAGGGGTCTGGTGATGACTGGAGAGGTGACACTGCTGGGACATTATACAGTAATGGAGGGATCTGGTGATGACTGGAGAGGTGACACTGCTGGGACATTATACAGTAATGGAGGGGTCTGGTGATGACTGGAGAGGTGACACTGCTGGGAATGCTGGGACATTATACAGTAATGGAGGGGTCTGGTGATGACTGGAGAGGTGACACTGCTGGGACATTATACAGTAATGGAGGGGTCTGGTGATGACTGGAGAGGTGACACTGCTGGGAATGCTGGGACATTATACAGTAATGGAGGGGTCTGGTGATGACTGGAGAGGTGACACTGCTGGGAATGCTGGGACATTATACAGTAATGGAGGGGTCTGGTGATGACTGGAGAGGTGACACTGCTGGGACATTATACAGTAATGGAGGGGTCTGGTGATGACTGGAGAGGTGACACTGCTGGGAATGCTGGGACATACAGTAATGGAGGGGTCTGGTGATGACTGGAGAGGTGACACTGCTGGGAATGCTGGGACATTATACAGTAATGGAGGGGTCTGGTGATGACTGGAGAGGTGACACTGCTGGGAATGCTGGGACATTATACAGTAATGGAGGGGTCTGGTGATGACTGGAGAGGTGACACTGCTGGGAATGCTGGGACATTATACAGTAATGGAGGGGTCTGGTGATGACTGGAGAGGTGACACTGCTGGGACATTATACAGTAATGGAAGGGTCTGGTGATGACTGGAGAGGTGACAATGCTGGGACATTATACAGTAATGGAGGGGTCTGGTGATGACTGGAGAGGTGACCCTGCTGGGACATTATACAGTAATGGAGGGGTCTGGTGATGACTGGAGAGGTGACACTGCTGGGACATTATACAGTAATGGAGGGGTCTGGTGATGACTGGAGAGGTGACACTGCTGGGAATGCTGGGACATTATACAGTAATGGAGGGGTCTGGTGATGACTGGAGAGGTGACACTGCTGGGAATGCTGGGACATTATACAGTAATGGAGGGGTCTGGTGATGACTGGAGAGGTGACACTGCTGGGAATGCTGGGACATTATATAGTAATGGAGGGGTCTGGTGATGACTGGAGAGGTGACCCTGCTGGGAATGCTGGGACATTATACAGTAATGGAGGGGTCTGGTGATGACTGGAGAGGTGGGAATGCTGGGACATTATATAGTAATGGAGGGGTCTGGTGATGACTGGAGAGGTGACCCTGCTGGGAATGCTGGGACATTATACAGTAATGGAGGGGTCTGGTGATGACTGGAGAGGTGACACTGCTGGGAATGCTGGGACATTATACAGTAATGGAGGGGTCTGGTGATGACTGGAGAGGTGACACTGCTGGGAATGCTGGGACATTATACAGTAATGGAGGGGTCTGGTGATGACTGGAGAGGTGACACTGCTGGGAATGCTGGGACATTATACAGTAATGGAGCGGTCTGGTGATGACTGGAGAGGTGACCCTGCTGGGAATGCTGGGACATTATACAGTAATGGAGGGGTCTGGTGATGACTGGATAGGTGACACTGCTGGGAATGCTGGGACATTATACAGTAATGGAGGGGTCTGGTGATGACTGGAGAGGTGACACTGCTGGGACATTATACAGTAATGGAGGGGTCTGGTGATGACTGGAGAGGTGACACTGCTGGGACATTTTTACAGTAATGGAGGGGTCTGGTGATGACTGGAGAGGTGACACTGCTGGGACATTATACAGTAATGGAGGGGTCTGGTGATGACTGGAGAGGTGACACTGCTGGGACATTATACAGTAATGGAGGGGTCTGGTGATGACTGGAGAGATGACACTGCTGGGACATTATACAGTAATGGAGGGGTCTGGTGATGACTGGAGAGGTGACACTGCTGGGACATTATACAGTAATGGAGGGGTCTGGTGATGACTGGAGAGGTGACACTGCTGGGACATTATACAGTAATGGAGGGGTCTGGTGATGACTGGAGAGATGACACTGCTGGGACATTATACAGTAATGGAGGGGTCTGGTGATGACTGGAGAGGTGACACTGCTGGGACATTATACAGTAATGGAGGGGTCTGGTGATGACTGGAGAGGTGACACTGCTGGAAATGCTGGGAAATTATACAGTAATGGAGGGGTCTGGTGATGACTGGAGAGGTGACACTGCTGGGACATTATACAGTAATGGAGGGGTCTGGTGATGACTGGAGAGGTGACACTGCTGAGACATTATACAGTAATGGAGGGGTCTGGTGATGACTGGAGAGGTGACACTGCTGGGAATGCTGGGACATTATACAGTAATGGAGGGGTCTGGTGATGACTGGAGAGGTGACACTGCTGGGAATGCTGGGACATTATACAGTAATGGAGGGGTCTGGTGATGACTGGAGAGGTGATCCTGCTGGGACATTATACAGTAATGGAGGGGTCTGGTGATGACTGGAGAGGTGACACTGCTGGGAATGCTGGGACATTATGCAGTAATGGAGGGGTCTGGTGATGACTGGAGAGGTGACACTGCTGGGAATGCTGGGACATTATACAGTAATGGAGGGGTCTGGTGATGACTGGAGAGGTGATCCTGCTGGGACATTATACAGTAATGGAGGGGTCTGGTGATGACTGGAGAGGTGACACTGCTGGGAATGCTGGGACATTATGCAGTAATGGAGGGGTCTGGTGATGACTGGAGAGGTGACACTGCTGGGAATGCTGGGACATTATACAGTAATGGAGGGGTCTGGTGATGACTGGAGAGGTGACACTGCTGGGAATGCTGGGACATTATACAGTAATGGAGGGGTCTGGTGATGACTGGAGAGGTGACACTGCTGGGACATTATACAGTAATGGAGGGGTCTGGTGATGACTGGAGAGGTGACACTGCTGGGACATTATACAGTAATGGAGGGGTCTGGTGATGACTGGAGAGGTGACACTGCTGGGAATGCTGGGACATTATACAGTAATGGAGGGGTCTGGTGATGACTGGAGAGGTGACACTGCTGGGAATGCTGGGACATTATACAGTAATGGAGGGGTCTGGTGATGACTGGAGAGGTGACACTGCTGGGACATTATACAGTAATGGAGGGGTCTGGTGATGACTGAAGAGGTGACACTGCTGGGAATGCTGGGACATTATACAGTAATGGAGGGGTCTGGTGATGACTGGAGAGGTGACACTGCTGGGAATGCTGGGACATTATACAGTAATGGAGGGGTCTGGTGATGACTGGAGAGGTGACACTGCTGGGACATTATACAGTAATGGAGGGGTCTGGTGATGACTGAAGAGGTGACACTGCTGGGACATTATACAGTAATGGAGGGGTCTGGTGATGACTGGAGAGGTGACACTGCTGGGAATGCTGGGACATTATACAGTAATGGAGGGGTCTGGTGATGACTGGAGAGGTGACACTGCTGGGAATGCTGGGACATTATACAGTAATGGAGGGGTCTGGTGATGACTGGAGAGGTGACACTGCTGGGAATGCTGGGACATTATACAGTAATGGAGGGGTCTGGTGATGACTGGAGAGGTGACACTGCTGGGAATGCTGGGACATTATACAGTAATGGAGGGGTCTGGTGATGACTGGAGAGGTGACACTGCTGGGAATGCTGGGACATTATACAGTAATGGAGGGGTCTGGTGATGACTGGAGAGGTGACACTGCTGGGAATGCTGGGACATTATACAGTAATGGAGGGGTCTGGTGATGACTGGAGAGGTGACACTGCTGGGAATGCTGGGACATTATACAGTAACACCACTGGAGGGGTCGGGGTGATGACTGTATCATTATGTGTCAGGTTCCTATAAGGTGTCAGGACGTGGCGGTCTATTTCTCCATGGAGGAGTGGGAGTATGTAGAAGGACACAAGGATCAGTACAAGGATCAGGTGATGATGGAGGATCAGCAGCCCCTCACATCAGCAGGTAATAGACATGACTATATACACACGTCCTCTCATTATTTGTATGTAAAGAATGAATTCAGTCTCTGTATGTGTTCCCTACAGTCAGATCCAGTAAGAGAACAGCAGCAGAGAGGTGTCCCCGTCCTCTTCTTCCACAGGATCAGGATCAGGTAGATGGAGATATTCCCTATGATCTGTAGAAGGGCTGTGAAGCTCTTGTGTTTTCTGCCCATATACAACCCTTTAAACTATAACCTGCAATGCCCAAAGTGTCCTGACGTCTTTATTCTTTAGCCATCCTCTGATATATATGTCCATCTTCTAGAAGTCCTGCAACTATGAGGCTCATATAATGTGTTCTGTTGTCATGATAATTAATGATCTTTTCAGCTCATGTAGAACATTCCAGGTGATTTCTCCTACTGGCTGTTGACTTTTCACATCTTATCACTCAGGATGAACATTTGATCTATATTAATACTATAGACATAAAGAAAGAAGAGACAGATGTGAGCGGTGATGAGCAGTATAAGGAGGACTATCCTACAGGAATAGATCTAATCTATATTAATGCTACAGACATAAAGGAAGAAGAAGAGTCAAATGTGAGCGGTGATGAGCAGTATAAGGAGGACATTCCTACAGGGATAGATCTAATCTATATTAATACTACAGACATAAAGGAAGAAGAAGAGACAAATGTGAGCGGTGATGAGCAGTATAAGGAAGGCCTTTCTACAGGTGAGTAGTAACCCTTAAGTGCAGAGAAGAGTCACACGTTCTATATAGTCACCGGCTGCAAGAATAGTGTGTTGTTGTTTTTTTGTTTGTTTTTTAGCTGTGTGTCCTGTTGGTCTTTTCTGCTCTATATTTCCCCATTCAGCCAAAATGCAAACTAAATATAGATTAAGAATTGTCATAGTTTTGTTCCCTGACCTCTTCCCTGACTTTCATACTGTGTTGTTCATTACGCCTAGCTCCTTAGTAGAGTATGGATCGGGACGGTAGTTTGGGGGCCACCCTATTAACCCCTTAACGACTAAGGATGTAGAATGTACATCCTGGTGCGGAGGTAAATTTACGCACCAGGATGTACATTTAACTGTACATGACTGCGAGCATCGGACCGGTGCGCACGTTTAAATAGATGATCGGATCGTCTTCGGAGCTGCCGCGGCGATCCGATCATCTAAAATGGCCGCCAGAGGTCCCCTCACCTGCCTCGTCTCCTGGGGTCTTCTGCTCTGGTCTGAGATCGAGCAGACCAGAGCAGAAGATGACTGATAATACTGATCAGTGCTGTGCCCTATGCATAGCACTGCACAGTATTAGCAATCAACTGATTGCTATAGATAATCCCCAATGGGGACTTAAAAAGTGTACAACAAAAAAAGTAAAAAAAACAAAATGTAAAAAATAAAAAGTAAAAAAAATGGGAAAAATCCCCTTTCCCAATAAAAATATAAATTGTCCCTTTTTCACATTTTTTACGCCCAAAAAGCATTGAAAAAAAACAAAGGATAGGGGATAAGATGTCTGATCACTGGGGACCCCCGCAATTTGTCAATCAGCACCCACCTTTGCGCTCTCTTTCCAGCACTCGAGGCTCCGAGTGTGCAGCGTGACGACCACATGGTCGGGGTATGGTGACATGACTCCACCCCCATGTGACATCACGCCCCGCACGGAAGGCCCTTCCATAGACTTGCATTGAGGGGGGCGGACATGACATCATGATGCCCCGTCCCCTGCACTGCCTGTCATCAGCCTTGGAGAAAACTTAGCTCCGGGCTACTGAGGTACCGGGCTGCTTCAGGGGGGATCGCGGGGGTCCCCCTTTGGATAGGGGATAAGATGTGTAACAGTGGAGTACCCCTTTAACGTCAAAATGGGCTTGGTCCATAAGGGGTTAAGGAGGTATACAACTCAAAAGACAGAGGGTGTGAGTCAGTTCAGGGCCTCACTTAACCCTGTCCAGCCTGACAGCAGCAGCATAGGCTATTTTAAGAGTATAATGTAAAGGTTCTTGTGTATGCCTTGTGCTTACCTGTTTTAGCTGATGCGGCAGGCATGAGTTGTAAACAATGTATTTAAAGATAAGAATCAGCTCACCATAAAATCCAAATGTCCAGCACAACCGTTTCTCGTGGAAGCTCGGATGTAGACGCGGAGGCTGGGTCCTCAGGTGAATTAATCACTGGAAATGAAGTGGAAATGACTTCCGGCTTTCAACACTGGTAAAATCCAAATTTTATTCCAACAAAATAAAAATCCAAGTGCAGCATAAACAAAGGATAAAAATACACAAACGAAACGCACCAAACGTTTCATTTGTGTATTTTTATCCTTTGTTTATGCTGCACTTGGATTTTAACTTTTGTTGGAATAATACCTTCATTTCCAGGCATGAGTTGTGCATTATGTGGCGGTTGAAGTCTCTAGGCTGTGTTCATGTGTTGAACGTTTAATACATTTTTCCTGCATTTAGGCTGTTTTTTGCTGTCCACAGTGCTCTCTGCTGACACCTCTGTCCGTGCCAGGAACTGTCCAGAGCAGCATAGGTTTGCTATGGGGATTTTCTCCTGCTCTGGACAGTTCCAGATACGGGCATCAGGTGTCAGCAGAGAGCACTGTGGACAAGACAAAAAAAGAAATTAAAAAAGAAAAGAATTTCCTCTGTAGCATACAGCTGCTAAAAAGTACTGGAAGGGTAAAGAGTAATTTACAAATCTGTTTAACTTTCTGGCACCAGTTGATAAAAAAAAAAAAATTGTTTTCCTCCGGAGTACCCCTTTAACGTTTTCATCATCGGCATCCTGCTGAGAACAAGCTGCTGGGGTATACGATAGCTGAGAGTATGCGCCAGGAACCTGTTCTTAATAAGATGCTGAGCAATATTTGTGACAGAAACTCTACACGCAATGTGAACCTAGCTTAAATATATATATTGATCCCATAGAGATAGAAAATAGAGCTCGGGGGGAGGTGTATAACAACTATCTATCCCTACCCTAATGGCAGCAGTATACAGCTAGAGCTGGAGGCGGTGGTATTAATAAAAAAAAACAGCAGCAGTATACAGCTAAAGCTTGGCAAAAAAGCTGAAGGAGAAGTGGATAACTGCTATATTCCCTAATCACATGAATAGCTACAACTAGAGATGAGCGAATTTACAGTAAATTCGATTCGTCACGAACTTCTCGGCTCGGCAGTTGATGACTTTTCCTGCATAAATTAGTTCAGCTTTCCGGTGGGCTGGAAAAGGTGGATACAGTCCTAGGAAAGAGTCTTCTAGGACTGTATCCACCTTTTCCAGCCCACGGGAGCACCTGAAAGCTGAACTCATTTATGCAGGATAAGTCATCAACTGCCGAGCCGAGAAGTTCGTGACGAATCAAATTTACTGTAAGTTCACTCATCTCTAGCTGCAACAGTATATAGATAGAGCTGGAGGAGAGGTGTATAACTACTATATATCCTGATAACATAAATAGCAGCAGTATACAAATAGAGCTGGAGGGGAGGTGTGTAACTACTATATATCCTGATCCCATAGATAACAGCAGCAGTATACAGATAGAGCTAGAGGATTGGTGTACAACTACTATATATCCTGATCCTATAAAGATATCAGCAGCAGTATACAGATGGAGCTGGAGGAGTCGTGTATAACTACTATATATCCTGACCCCATAGAGATAGCAGCAGTATACATATAGAGCTGGAGGGGAGGTGTATAACTACTATATATCCTGATCCCTTAGAGAAGCAGCAGTATACAGTTAGAGCTGAAGAAGAGGTGTATAACTACTATATATCCTGATGCCATAGAGATTGCAGTAGCAGTATACAGATAGAGCTGGAGGGGGAGGTGTTTAACTACTATATAGTCTGATCTGAAAGCCATAACAGCAGCAGTATACAGATAGAGCTGAAGGGGAGGTGTGTAACTATTTTATATCCTGATCCCAGTATATATAGCTATATAAAGCATTTTTTTAAATATTTGTAATTTTTTTTTTTTTTTTTTTAAAGTACCGACATTACTTAACCTGCTCCCTTCCCCCAACTCAAATTTGCAAATCTGATAAAATTGCGCTTAATGATATTGGACAAAAAAAATTTAAATATATGCAAAATTAGCAGGTTATGTTAGGTTCACATTGCCATTCGCATCCGACCCGTTAAGGGTCCGATCCACTTTTTCTGACAGAACTCCGAGTAGCGGTATCAGACATCAATGTAAACGAGGCCTTGGTCATAAATAATAAAATCTGTTTTTTTCTTGGCAGATGACTGTACCAGGAGATCAGAGGAGAATCTTATATCTTCATATTATAAAGCAGATGATGATATCACACAAGATACATATGAAGAACATTCCATTATCCCAGATACACCCTCAGCCCTTCACAGCCAAGATCTCTCATCTCATCCCGTTATACCCGTCCTGTCTTTTGATTCACCGCAGACTGAAGCAAAGGGGAAGCCATTTTCATGTTTAGAATGTGGAAAAGGTTTTATGCACAAATCAAATCTCGTGAGACATAAGAGAATTCACACAGGAGAGAAGCCATTTTCATGTTCAGAATGTGAAAAATGTTTTACCGTGAAAACGTATCTTCTTGAACATCAAAGAACTCACACAGGGGAAAAGCCATTTTCATGTTCAGAATGTGGGAAACCTTATAGTACCAAATCAGCTCTTTTAAAGCATGAAAAGCATCACACAGGGGAAAAGGCATTTTCTTGCTCTGAATGTGGGAAATGTTATACTCAGAAATCACAACTTGTGAGACATCAAAAAATTCACACAGGGGAGAAACCATTTTCATGTCTAGAATGTGAGAAATGTTTTACTCTGAAATCACAACTTATTACCCATCAAAAAACGCACACAGGAGAGAAGCCATTTTCATGTTCAGAATGTGGAAAATGTTTTAGTAAGAAATCCAATCTCGGTAAACATCAAATATCTCACACAGGGGAGAAGCCATTTTCATGTTCAGATTGTGGGAAATGTTTTGCTTTGAAATCAATTCTTGTTGAACATTTGAGAACGCACACAGGGGAGAGGCCATATTCCTGTTCAGAATGTGGGAAATGTTTTACATTGAAATCAACTCTGGTCGAGCATGTGAGAATTCACACAGGAGAGAAGCCATTTTTCTGTTCAGAATGTGGGAAATGTTTTACTACAAAGTCAATTCGCGATAAACACCAACGAACTCACACGGGGGAGAAGCCATTTTCATGCTCAGAATGTGGGAAATGTTTTAGTCAGAAGTCAACTCTTAACAAACATCAAAAACTTCACACAGGGACAAGTCAGTTTACAGGATTAAATGATGATTGGACAATGTCGGCAATTACAAACACGTGTCATATATCAAAAAGTGTTATAGACTCCTGACAGCGCACCCAGGTATGAACCATAGGGCATAGAATAGTTGACATTAATATTTATAATTGTATCTAAAATGTTGTTAACATTTGTTAATAGAAGTTTACATTTAAAGGGGTTATCCAGGAAAAAACTTTTATATAATAAATAAATATCTATATATATATATCTATATATATATATCTATATATATATATATATATATATATATATATCTCTCTATCTCAACTGGCTCCAGAAAGTTAAACAGATTTGTAAATTACTTCTATTAAAAAATCTTAATCCTTTCAGTACTTATGAGCTTCTGAAGTTAAGGTTGTTCTTTTCTGCCTAAGTGCTCTCTGATGGCACGTGTCTCGGGAACCGCCCAGTTTAGAAGCAAATCCCCATAGCAAACCTCTTCTAAACTGGGCGTTTCCCGAGACACATATCATCAGAGAGCACTTAGACAGAAAAGAACAACCTTAACTTCAGAAGATCATAAGTACTGAAAGGATTATGATTTTTTAATAGAAGTAATTTACAAATCTGTTTCTCTTTCTGGAGCCAGTTGATATATAAAAAAAAGATTTTTCCTGGATAACCCCTTTAAATCCTGGAGTTTAACGTCTATACTTTTCATACAGTATTAAACGGTTACGATGTTCCATATGATAATGATACTCGCCAATCCACGTAAAAAAAACTTTATTTAAATGGGCACTGTCATTTTCTATGTTGTACATCTTGACAAAACATTAGCCTTTCTAATATACTTAATAAAAAATTTTTTGCTGCTTTTTATAGAAATTGTGGCTTACAACCACTAGGGGTCCCCATACCATCCAGAACCCGTCCTGTCGCAGCATCATCTTTGTCCAGGCATAGACATGAATGGAGGGGGCGGGACTTCACGTCACAACCACTGCTGCCGAAACCCGGCGTTTGTTTAGAACGTCGGGCGCTCCGCTGGGGTCCCCCGCGATCAGACATCTTATGGATAGGGGACACAGGGGACCACCATCATGGGGGGTACAGCCAGTACTCCAGTAAGGGTCCCGGGCCTTAGCTGCACTTCCCTGCAGCAGCCCAAGCACAGAAGCAGGAGACGCTGTTTAAAGTGGTCTCCTGCTTCCATGGGCAGACAGAGGGGACCCTCCGCTGCCAGAGACACTACCTGTGGCATGCATGTCCTGTAATATCAGCGCAGGGGCTGCAGCCGTACTGAGTCTGAAGAGCAGATAGGACGCCCCTCCCCTCACACTATTGGTGGAGCAGGCGCATGCTTTGTGCTTCCTGCTCTCCACCAAAGACCCTGACACACGTAGCCACTTGGAAGAGGACAACTACCCATGCATGGGGGGGGGGGGGGTTGCAATTTGAGGGTTAGTGGGAGGTAAGTAGGCACTCTCATGCAACAGCTGGAGGCACACTTGTTGAGAAACAGTGAGATAGTGTTTATTTACCTTAATCTCATTGTTTCTCATCCAGGGTGCCTCTAGCTGTTGCAAAACTACAGCTCCCAGCATGCTTTTAGCTGTGTGGGCATGCTGTGAGTTGTAGGTTTGCAACAGCTGAAGACACCCTATTTGGGAAACAATTTTATATCGATCTATTCATTTATTTATTTAGGGTCTATACTAACTAGACGCCAGGACTGTCTGCCGGCCGTATCTATCTAATGCAAATAAGGCAGCAGCACACCCAGGCAGTATTCGGTGAAATTCTTAGAGCTTTATTAGCCCAAGTTCAGTGCAACGTTTCAACGGTAAAGCTTGATAAAGATGGTGTGATACCGTTGAAACGTTGCACTGAACATGGGCTAATAAAGCACTAAGAATTTCACTGAATACTGCCTGGGTGTGCTGCTGCCTTATTTGTATGTATGGACGTGGTCTGCGACTGGGACCCCGCTTTCTTTTGCTTGCACCCCTAACCCTGAAGTATCTATTGGAGGTTGTGCTGCCTACTCCTTGCTTTGTATCTATCTATCTCTCTCATATCTATCTATCTACAGTGGGGATCAAAAGTGTGGGCACCCCAGGTAAAAATTTGTATTAATGTGCATAAAGAAGCCAAGGAAAGATGGAAAAATCTCCAAAAGGCATCAAATTACAGATTAGACATTCTTATAATTTGTCAACAAAATTTAGATTTTATTTCCATCATTTACACTTTCAAAATAACAGAAAACAAAAAAATTGTGTCCGCAAAAGTTTGGTCACCCTGCAGAATTTATAGCATGCACTGCCCCCTTTGCAAAGCTGAGACCTGCCAGTGTCATGGATTGTTCTCAATCATCATCTGGGAAGACCCGGTGATGTCAATCTCAAAGGTTTTTAATGCCCAGACTCATCTGACCTTGCCCCAACAATCAGCACCATGGGTTCTTCTAAGCAGTTGTCTAGAAATCTGAAACGTAAAATAGTTGACGCTCACAAAGCTGGAGAAGGCTATAAGAAGATAGCAAAATGATTTCAGGTGTCAATATCCTCTGTTCGGAATGTAATTGAGAAATGGCAGTCACCAGGAACAGTGGAAGTTAAAGCAAGATCTGGAAGACCAAGAAAAATATCAGACAGAACAGCTTGCAGGATTGTGAGAAAAACAATTCAAACCCCACGTTTGACTGTACAGTCCCTCCAGAAAGATCTGGCAGACACTGGAGTTGTGGTACACTATTCCACTATAAAGAGATACTTGTACAAATATGGTCTTCATGGAAGAGTCATCAGAAGAAAACCTCTTCTACGTCCTCACCACAAAAATCAGCGTTTGAACTTTGCAAATGAACATATAGACAAGCCTGATGCATTTTGGAAACAAGTTCTGTGGACCAATGAGGTTAAAATTGAACTTTTTGGCCGGAATGAGCAAAGGTACGTTTGGAGAAGAAGGGGAACAGAATTTAATGAAAAGAACCTCTGTCCAACTGTTAAGCATGGGGGTGGATCAATCATGCTTTGGGGTTGTATTGCAGCCAGTGGCACAGGGAACATCTCACGAGTACAAGGAAAAATGGATTCAATAAAATTTCAGCAAATTTTGGATGCTAACTTGATGCCATCTGTGAAAAAGCTGAAGATAAAGAGAGGATGGCTTCTACAAATGGATAATGATCCTAAACACACCTCAAAATCCACGGGGGATTACATCAAGAGGCATAAACTGAAGGTTTCGCCATGGCCTTCACAATCTCCTGACCTCAACATAATTGAAAATCTATGGATAGACCTTAAAAAAGCAGTGTGTGACAGACAGCCCAGAAATCTCAAAGAACTGGAAGACTTTTGTAAGGAAGGATGGGCAAAGATACCTCAAACGTGAATTGAAAGACTCTTGGCTGGCTACAAAAAGCGTTTACAAGCTGTGATACTTGCCAAAGGGGGCAGTACAAGATATTAACTCTGCAGGGTGCCCAAACCTTTGCAGATGCCATTTATATCTAGCTATATATCTAATATCTATCTCATATCTATCTATCTCAATCTATCTCTCCTGTCTCTCTCTCTCATATCTATCTATCTCTCCTGTCTATCTCTCTCTCTCATATCTATCTCTCCTATCTATCTATCTCCTATCATCTTTCCTGGTCGCCATGACAGCACCACCTGAAGAGGGACTCCGCCCCTAGGGCCAGGAAACTTGAGGATAAAAAGAAGAACCCTCCTCCTCGGCCTCAGTGTTTCTTGTCCCCGGATGCCTGTGTGAGGCAGGAGTCCCTGTCTCAGGTGTTGGGATAGCCGCGCCCGGGCTACAATCCCTGTAGTCTTGGGGTACTGGCGGTCCTGATTACCTCCTTAAGGGGGAGAGTCGTGACTGGTTTTCCTGTGCGCGATTCCTGGCCTGCTGCAAGGTGAACGTTGCTCACGGATCGCGCGTAGTGCAGGGCGGGCAGCAGAGGAACAACTGATAGTCTTCCTGTTACTCCACATGCG
Source organism: Hyla sarda (assembly GCF_029499605.1). NCBI lineage: Eukaryota > Metazoa > Chordata > Amphibia > Anura > Hylidae > Hyla > Hyla sarda. The sequence continues at coordinate 605,938,303 of NC_079189.1, forward strand.
TCACTATAGTATGACACAGAATGGAATGGCTGGAAGTACGTCACTGAGTAATTTGATGGGCCGGATCTGACGTCGGACGCCGGCATCTCGGTGCGGAAGTGCGGCCCTGTAGTATTTGGTCCTCGTTCTCCAAAGGAAGTAAGCCAGCAGTTACAGCCTGTAGCAGCATGAACTCTTCCAAGGAGGGACCCGGGTGAATCCTCAGCAAAGAATCCTCAGCATTTTAGTTAATTTGGGGTCCTATTAAAGGGGTACTTCAGTGAATAATTTTTTTTTTAAATCAACTGGTGCCAGAAAGTTAAAACAGATTTGTAAATTACTTCTATAAAAAAATCTTTACACTTCCAGTACTTTTTAGCAGCTGTATGCTACAGAGGAAATTCTTTTCTTTTTGAATTTCTTTTTTGTCTTGTCCACAGTTCTCTCTGCTGACACCTCTATCCGTACCAGGAACTGTCCAGAGCAGGAGAAAATCCCCATTGCAAACCTATACTACTCTGGACAGGTCCTGACACGGGCAGCAGGTGTCAGCAGAGAGCACTGTGGTCAGACAAAAAAGAAATTCAAAAAGTATTGAATTTCCTCTGTAGCATACAGCTGCTAAAAAGTACTGGAAGGGTAAAGATTTTTTAATAGAAGTCATTTACAAATCTGTTTAACTTTCTGGCACCAGTTGATTAAAACATTTTTTTTCCCCACCGGAGTACCCCTTTAAAGGGGTACTCCACTGGAAAACATTTTTTTTTTAAATCAACTGATGACAGAAAGTTAAACAAATTAGTAAATTACTTCTATTAAAAAAAAATGTAATCCTTCTAGTACTTATCAGCTGCTATAAGCTCCACAGGAAGTTCTTTTCTTTTTGAATTTCCTTTCTGTCTCACCACAGTGTTCTCTGCTGACACCTCTGTCTGTGCCAGAAACTGTCCAGAGCAGGAGAAGTTTGCTATGGGGATTTGTTCCTACTCTGGACAGTTCCTAAAATGGACAGAGGTGTCAGCAGAGAGCACTGTGGTCAGACAGAAAGGAAATTCTAATAGAAAAGAACTTCCTCTGGAGTATACAGCAGCTGGATTAAGATTTTTTAATAGAAGTAATTTACAAATACAAAGAAAGCAGGTAGATGCCAGTGATTAAGAAACTTCACCTTCATTGGAACCACATAAAATCATCGACATGGAGAGAATTCAGTAAGACAAACATTTAAAATTCCAGGAGTCAGCGCCAAGCATGACGCGTTTCAGGTCATGTGACCTTTCATCAGATGCATGGTGGGAAGCAGAAGGGTGGGGGAATAAATCCCAGTCTCCTAATGGAACAGGTCAGTAAGAGTTCTATCCTACGAACCAGGGATTAACCCTGTCCGTTCCAAAAATAGAGACACCCATCTGCTATACATAACAGGTACAAAATCATAAATCATTGAACACCTATAACCATAGTTACAAGATAAGTGCAAACAATATATATGAAACCTGTATATTTTTTAGGGAGACCGGACAGGGTTAATCCCTGGTTCGTAGGATAGAACTCTTACTGACCTGTTCCATTAGGAGACTGGGATTTATTCCCCCACCCTTCTGCTTCCCACCATGCATCTGATGAAAGGTCACATGACCTGAAACGCGCCATGCTTGGCGCTGACTCCTGGAATTTTAAATGTTTGTCTTACTGAATTCTCTCCATGTCGATGATTTTACGTGGTTCCAATAAAGGTGAAGTTTCTTAATCGCTGGCATCTACCTGCTTTCTTCATGTCCTTGGAGGATTATATTGCAGTGCGGTGGCCGGGTGAGCTGACTATCTTCCTACTTTAATTTACAAATACGTTTAACTTTCTGGCATCAGTTGATTTTAAAATAATAATAATAAAAAGTTTTCCACCTTAGTACTCTACTGGAATTTTTTTTTAAATCAACTGGAGCCAGAAAGTTAAACAGATTTGTAAATTAAAATAGTAGTGAGATGAGAAAAGAGAGGGCACACAAGAGGCAACTTCACCTTGGCTAGGATGCAGCATAGTCTTGGCACCTATATAGTCCTCTCCTGCGGGGTGCACATACAAAGATATGTAGTATCAAATCTAAACAAAAAGGAAAGCACGTACGTGCACTCACCGCTCAGCAGAGACAGTTCGGTGTCGGAGTCCGGTTCACGAGGAGCTGGATCACAGCATCAGCGCAGGTGTTGTGGTGCTCAGAGGGCCACAACACCTGCGCTGATGCTGTGATCCAGCTCCTCGTGAACCGGACTCCCACGCCGAACTGTCTCCGCTGAGCGGTGAGTGCATGTACGTGCTTTCCTTTTTGTTTAGATTTGTAAATTACTTCTATTAAAAAATCTAAATCCTTCCAGTACTTATCAGCTGCTGTTATGATCCACAGGGAGTTCTTTTCTTTTTGAATGTCCTTTCTGCCTGACCACAGTGCTCTCTGCTGACACCTCTGTCCATTTTAGGAACTGTCCAGAGCAGGAGAGGTTTTCTATGGGGGATTTGCTCCTAAAATGGACAGAGGTGTCAGCAGAGAGCACTGTGGTCAGACAGAAAGGAAATTCAAAAATAAAAACTTCCTGTGGAGCATACAGCAGCTGATAAGTACTGGAAGGATTAAGATTTTTTAATAGAAGTAATTTACAAATCTGTTTAACTTTCTGGCACCAGTTGATTTAAAAAAAAATTAACCCTATAAGGAAAGGTCTGGACTGGGTAATAGAAGACCCAAAAATACTTACTATATACTTACTACAGACGCCAGTCCCATGGGGTAGGGAGCGCATATTGGAGACTCAAATTTTCAAGGTCCTTGGAATTTTTAAGAAAAATTACTCTCAAACGCAAAAGAACTTTTAGCAGTTTATTATACTCTGACAGAGGCTCAGAATCTTCTCCATCAGGAAAATATACAAATCTTTTCAGACAATTCCACCACACTGGCCCTTATTTACTAAGAGTGTTGTGTAGGTTTCTTTGTGGGTTTTAATTCCCTACAATTTATTTTCCATGCAGTTTCCACTTTCCCTACACTTTGCTTTTTTTTTTTTTTTTCCCCACATGTTCTGATCTGTAGGGTTTTCCTCAGCTGAAATCCACAAAATTTTCTGTGGAAACCTTAGTAAATATGTTGGGTTTTTGTGAAAATGTCAGGAACACGATCCCTTTTCCCGACAGCGATGCCCCATTTCGGGTTTTCTTAGTAAAATGGAGAGTTAGTCGTTTTTTTTTTTTTTTTTTAATTCTGGCGCAGACAGAATTTTTGGCGCGATGCGCGAAAATCTGGCGCGAAACCCCACGAAACATGTCGGGTTTGCAATAGTAAATGAGGGCCAGTGCTTGTGTAAATCCGTCAAGGTACTACAAGAATCGAATCGCTTAGACAGATTGGTACTACAGGCTGATCCAACTTTGATGTAATGTCCTTAAAACAAGTCAAAATGAGCCTCATTAGTGTGTTTGGCCTCTACATGCCCGTATGACCTCCCTACAATGCCTGGGCATGCTCCTGATGAGGTGGAGGATGGTCTCCTGAGAGTTGTCCTCCCAGACCTGGACTAAAGCATCCGCCAACTCCTGGACAGTCTGTGGTGGATGCAGCGAGACATGATGTCCCAGATGTGCTCAATCGGATTCAGGTCTGGGGAACGGGCGGCCAGTCCATAGCATCAATGCCTTCCTCTTGCAGGAACTGCTGACATACTCCAGCCACATGAGGTCTAGCATTGTCTTACATTAGGAGGAACCCAGGGCCAACCGCACCAGCATATGGTCTGAGGATCTCATCTCCGTACCTAATGGCAGTCAGGCTACCTCTGGCAAGCACATGGAGGGCTGTGCAGCCCCCCAAAGAAATGCCACCCCACACCATTACTGACCCACCGCCAAACCGGTCATGCTGGAGGATGTTGCAGGCAGCAGAACATTCTCCACGGTGTCTCCATACTCTGTCACATGTGCTCAGTGTGAACCTGTTTTCATCTGTGAAGAGCACAGGGCGACAGTAGCGAATTTGCCAATCTTGGTGTTCTCTGGCAAATGCCAAATGTCCTGCACAGTGTTGGGCTGTAAGCACAACCCCACCTGTGGACGTCGGGCCTTCATACCACCCTCATGGAGTCTGTTTCTGACCGTTTGAGTGGATGCACATTTGTGGCCTGCTGGAGGTCATTTTGCAGGGCTCTGGCAGTGCTCCTCCATGCACAAAGTCTGAGGTAGCGGTCCTGTTGCTGGGTTGTTTCCCTCCTATGGCCTCTTCCACATCTCCTGATGTACTGGCCTGTCTCCTGGTAGCGCCTCCATGCTCTGGACACTACGCTGACAGACACAGCAAACCTTCTTGCCACAGCTCGCATTGATGTGCCATCCTGGATGAGCTGCACTACCTGAGCCACTTGTGTGGGTTGTAGACTCAGTCTCATGCTACCACTAGAGTGAAAGCATCGCCAAAACATCAGCCAGGAAGCATAAGAACTGAGAAGTGGTCTGTGGTCACCACCTGCAGAACCACTCCTTTATTGGGGGTGTCTTGCTAATTGCCTATAATTTCCACCTGTTGTCTGTTTCATTTGCACAACAGCATGTGAAATTGATTGTCAATCAGTGTTCTTCCTGAGTGGACAGTGTGATTTCACAGAAGTGTCATTGACTTAGAGTTACATTGTGTTGTGTTAGTGTTCCCTTTATTTTTTTTGAGCAGTTTATCACCTATCTGTCTACAGTCCAAATAGAAGCAGCACCTCCAGTAATGATACACAGCAGCGATTGGTGCCGGCACACTAGATCCTCGGCTCTCCAATTCTCCACAATAGAACAAATAGATCTAGCACAATATACGTGGAATAATGTGTGGTTTATTCCATGATGCAGCAGGCAACGTTTCGGTGACCGCACACTTGGGAATGGTGGCGTGAGGTTAGGGATGGGCGGTATGACCAAATGTGTGTATCACGGTATTTTTTAAACTTTTGGCGGTTCCACGGTATATAACGGTATTTCCTAGGGGTTGGCATGGCGGGACATGCTCGCATGCGAATGCCGGGTCGTTACTCACCACCTGCTTCCTCCGCTGTCCCAGGTCGCCGGCGTGTGTGTAACCGCCCTCTAGGGCGAGTGCGCACCAGTTCTCTGTGATTTAAAGGGCCAGTACGCCCTTAATTGGTTACTACTGCAAGAGGAAACAGGAAGTCAGCACTTCCTGTTTCCTCTTGCCGGATCTTTGTGCCTTGCTGCCTGAGAGAAAGCGTACCTTCTGTGTCTCCTGCTATTCCATGTACTAGTTCCTTCAGCTCCGTTTTCTGACCATACTCCAGTACCGCCTGTCCTGACCTTCCAGCCTGTCCCCGACTACGAGTTTGCCTCATCCTTCCTGTACCTCGTTACACCCCGGCAGCCTGTGTGGACGAGTCTTATCAGGGGTAATGACCTGGGTGCCGCCTGCCACTGCAAGTCCATCCCGCTTTGTGGCGAGCCCTGGTGACTCCGCTCCCTGGTACGGCTCACACCATCATCCACACAGATTCAGCGGCTCCACCTCACCACTGCCGTTACCCCCAGAAGGAGCGAGTATCCACCTGTAGACAGCTGTTTGGGGGGTGATTGCCCCTAGTCAGTACAGAGCAGGGTGTTCTGGCTTATCTGGTGAGAGGCCTGTCCATGTGGACCAAAAGGGTAAGGTTTCTCCTTGAGGAGGACAACCTAACGGTGTGTGAAGATTCATAGGCCTTTAGCACTCTGGGAATTCTGGGAAGAAAGGATATGCACAGAAGCTGGCAGGAGACCAAACTCAGGAAGTGTAAAGAAGCACAGACTGAAAGCTGCTGCAGAGAGCTTGAGGTCTTCTATTCATCACAGCGCTGCAAACATGTGAGGGCGGAAGTGGTCCCCCAGCAGGCTTCAGTGACATCATGCCTACTGGGAAACGCCCACTTCCGCCTCTTGGAAGATTTCACTATGTGAGCAAGAATAAAAAGGTAAGATACACAGCTTTTAAAAGCTCTGAAATTTTTTCTAAGGGTGGGAGGGGTGTTAGGAGTAGTTTGGGAACATAGCCTGAGGTAGTTTAGAAAAGTTTATTTAGTGACAGGTACTCTTTAACCCCTTTAGGACTCAGCCCATTTTGGCTTTAAAGGACATCTGTAGTGCAAAAGGATAGGGGATAAGTTCTAGATCGCGGGGGGTCCGAGCGCTGGGGCCCCCCGGGATCTCCTGGACAGGGCCGCAGCAGTATGCTGGAAAGGGGGCGTTCTGTCCCCGCATGACACGGCGGCCGACACCCCCCCCTCCATGTACCCCATAGAGATACATGGAGGGTGTGTGTCTGCCCCGGCTTTCTGCTGGGGACGAAACTTCACTTCCTGCAGACTGCCGCGGCCCTGTCCAGGAGATCCAGCGCGCGGACCCCCCCCCCGATCTATAACTTATCCCCTATCCTTTGGATAGGGGATAAGTTATTTTGTGCTAGAGTACTCCTTTATGGACCCAGACAATTTTATTTTCAGTATGAGTAAGGCTAGGTTACCTGGCTGAAACGCGTTACTTTTATCCTGTTTCCACTGGTGTCTAAATAAAGTTTCTGAAACTGCACGAGGACTGCGCTGGATTCATCTTTCCTTCTTCCATTGTTGTTGGTGCGGGGTTGCACCCTATCCGAGCGCGGTCGCTGGACGTGTCCGGGGTGAGCTGATGAACTTTGCTGCTTTGTATCCATAATTTTATTTTTACGTTTTCGTTTTTTACTCCTCGCCTTCAAAAAATCATAACTCTTATATTTTCATCCACAGACTAGTATGAACATGCTTATGAAGCATCCGTGCTTGTCTTAGAGCTAAATGGCTTGTGAGTCTCACCATAACACTGCTGCTATTTTTTTGTGAAATGGCTATTTCCTGTTGGAGTTCCTTCACTCCAACTACAAATCCCAGGATTCCTTGTTTGTAAGGCTAGGTTCAGACTACGGAATTTCCGCCGGAATTTTCGCTTTGAAATTTCAGGCAGAAATTCCGCTTACTATAATGCATAGTGTAGAATGGTTTTCCGTTCACAAATTCACACTTCGGAATTTGTGAAGCGGAAAATCCGGATGAAAAATCCGCTAGAAAATTTCCGCCTGAAGAAAGGGGTTGCTCTTTCTTCAGTCGGAAATCCTAGCGGAACACATAGCAGTCTATAGGAGACTGCAGTGTCCGCGCGGTCCTAGCTCCGACTAATTCAGTCGGCGCAGGCGGAACTCGGAATCTCCGGGCGGAAATTTTCTGCCCGGAGACTCCGTAGTCTGAACCTAGCCTAAGAGTTAGGTCCCTTCTCTCCCTCCCACACCTCAGCCACCCCACCCATTGAAGCGCACCTGAGCTCCCCATCATGCTTTGCTGTGTTTGAAGCTACAATTCCCAAGCAGTCGCTCCACCCATTGAAGCAGACTGGTTCCCTTTCTACACCTGACTCATCATAAAAAATTCCTGGAATACCCCTTTAAAAGGGGTACTCCAGTGCAAAACATGCTATCCCATATGAAAAGGATAGGGGATAAGATGTTAGATCCCGGGGGTCCCCTGCGATCTCGAGGCTGTTGGCGGCCGGAACACGGGATCATAGAGCTCCCATGTTCGTGATGCCACGCCCCCCCGTTCATGTCTATGGGAGGGGGCGTGACAGCTACTTACTTACTACCTCCTCCCATAGATCCCCAGCGTCAGATCAGCCCTTAGACATCTTATCCCCTATCATAAGGATAGGGGATAAGATGTCTGATCACGGGGGTCCAACTGATGACCCCCCCCCCCCCCCGATCCCGATCTCTCCTTTAGCACCCCCTGTAATCTGATGACTGGCGATGCAAGGGCCAGAGGCTTGTAATGTCACAGCCCTGCCACCTCAATGCAAGTCTATGGGAGGGGGCGTGGCAGCTGCCACGCCCCCTCCCATAGACTTGCATTGAGGTGGCAGGGCTGTGACATCACAAGTTTAAACCTATTCATAATCACAATCTTTGAAGTCACGGTAAGGCTGCATTCACACCACGTTTTTGCAATACAGTTCCCGTATACATTTTCAATTTGAAAACCGTACTGAACCGTATGCATTGACTCTCCATAAAAAAACGTACGCCAAACCATGCATCCGGTTGTGAACTTTTTGCGTCTTTTACGTTTTTGTCCTTTCCCCCCCCCCCCCCAATACATAAAACTGTAGCCTACCACGTTTTTTTGTCCGGGTGAAAAATCGTATTGAAACCATATACGGTTCCTTTAAAATGGGAGTGAATGAGAACAGTAGAGAACTGTATGTACATACGGTTAAATACGGTTTGCATAATACGTTTTTTTTTAGTTTGTACATGCACAGTGCACACCGAATGGAATGAAAAGTTAAAAACGTACTTATGAAAAAAAAAAAAAAAAAAGGATGCAACAGGGCATCAAAAAACCTTATACGGGAATTGTACTGCAAAAACGTGGTGTGAATGCAGCCGATAACACTTAAAGGGGTACTCCGTTGGAAAATAATTTTTATGAACTGGTATATCATACCGACTAGAAAACACCCATAAGGAGAGATTAAAACCTAACTTTTACTGGAACAATAATATTAATATGACCATAGATGGGGTACACACACATAACAGAAATTAATAGGGAAGAGGATAAAGGGTACAGATGACAGGGTACAGGCCCTAACCTCAAGTCCCTAATACATAAACATCTCCTGTCTTCTAGGTGTGGAATGGGGAGGGGGATAAACAAAAATAAAGTACAATACAGTAATTAGTGGCAAACCTCTGTTGCCAACGCGTTTCGCCCCTAACGTTACGGGGGCTCATCAGGGATAAGGGGATAACCCACACTAATATAGATATAGATCTCAATAAAAAATAAAGTGTACCATAAGAGTAATCTTATAATTTATTAAGATATCTTCTCTTAATCAATCATAAGATTACTCCTATGGTACACTTTAACTCAATTAAGGGGTTAAATTGGAGATTTATCAAAACTTGTCCAGAGGAAAAGTTGTTGAGTTGCCCATAGCAACCAATCAGATTTCTTCTTTCATTTTTAACAAGGCCAATGCAAAATGAAAGGAGCGATCTGACTGGTTGCTATGGGCAACTTTTCCCTTGAACAGGATTTGATAAATCTCCCCCTTGGAGTCGGAAATCGGATTGTTTGGGGAATCCGTGGCCTACCGAGCTGGACACTTCTCAAAAGCATTGCCATTTCAAATGGGCAGAATGGGCACTTTCATAGAGCCCACTCTCCAAGGGAGAGTCCACCAGAAAAACACTGAATCCCCAGCAACTGGCAGCAGATATCCAGCTTACCTTCTAACAGATAGTCGCGCGCAGATCTGCACCCAGCCGATGCACAGCAGCAGCGTCGTAGATAAATAAAAGTGCTCCGGCACGTCCAGCCTTATTTCTAATGATAGCAGAACATCAAAAGGTAAAAACAGCTACGAACACATCAGACGTGTTTAAAGCGTATGCGCACATTTCTTCAGGGATATGACATCATCTCATCACACGCAGCCTGCAGGAGGGGATCTGTACCGCACCAGGAGCCCAGACCGAAAGGATGAAGAGGCCTCAGTGTAGGAGCCGATGAAAAGTAAGTGGGATCTGTATGATTATTACATTCACATTACACATATACAGCTCAGCTACATGTACATTACACATATACAGCTCTACTGTGTACACATACAGCTCAGCTACATGTACATTACACATATACAGCTCTACTGTGTACACATACAGCTCAGCTACATGTACATTACACATATACAGCTCTACTGTGTACACATACAGCTCAGCTACATGCACATTACACATATAGGTCAGCTACATGCACATTACACACATACAGCTCAGCTACATGCACATTACACATATACAGCTCTACTGTGTACACATACAGCTCAGCTACATGTACATTACACATATACAGCTCTACTGTGTACACATACAGCTCAGCTACATGTACATTACACATATACAGGTCTACTGTGTACACATACAGCTCAGCTACATGCACATTACACATATACAGCTCTACTGTGTACACATACAGCTCAGCTACATGCACATTACACATATACACCTCTACTGTGTACACATACAGCTCAGCTACATGTACATTACACATATACAGCTCTACTGTGTACACATACAGCTCAGCTACATGCACATTACACATATACAGCTCTACTGTGTACACATACAGCCCAGCTACATGTACATTACACATATACAGCTCTACTGTGTACACATACAGCTCAGCTACATGCACATTACACATATACAGCTCTATTGTGTACACATACAGCTCAGCTACATGTACATTACATATATACAGCTCTACTGTGTACACATACAGCTCAGCTACATGCACATTACACATATACAGCTCTATTGTGTACACATACAGCTCAGCTACATGTACATTACACATATACAGCTCTACCGTGTACACATACAGCTCAGCTACATGTACATTACACATGTACAGCTATACTGTGCACACATACAGCTCAGCTACATGTACATTACATATATACAGCTCTACTGTGTACACATAGAGCTCAGCTACATGTACATTACACATATACAGCTCTACTGTGTACACATACAGCTCAGCTACATGTACATTACACATATACAGCTCCACTGTGTACAGAAACAGCTCAGCTACATGTACATTACACATATACAGCTCTACTGTGTACACATACAGCTCAGCTACATGTACATTACACATATACAGCTCTAATGTGTACACATACAGCTCAGCTACATGCACATTACACATATACAGCACTACTGTGTACACATACAGCTCAGCTACATGTACATTACACATATACAGCTCTACTGTGTACACATACAGCTCAGCTACATGCACAATACACACATACAGCTCTACTGTGTACACATACAGCTCAGCTACATGCACAATACACACATACAGCTCTACTGTGTACACATACAGCTCAGCTACATGCACATTACACATATACACCTCTACTGTGTACACATACAGCTCAGCTACATGTACATTACACATATACAGCTCTACTGTGTACACATACAGCTCAGCTACATGTACATTACACATATACAGCTCTACTGTGTACACATACAGCTCAGCTACATGCACATTACACATATACAGCTCTACTGTGTACACATACAGCTCAGCTACATGTACATTACACATATACAGCTCTACTGTGTACACATACAGCTCAGCTACATGTACATTACACATATACAGCTCTACTGTGTACACATACAGCTCAGCTACATGTACATTACACATATACAGCAATACTGTGTACACATACAGCTCAGCTACATGTACATTACACATTTACAGCTCTACTGTGTACACATACGGCTCAGCTACATGTACATTACACATATACAGCTCTACTGTGTACACATACAGCTCAGCTACATGCACATTACACATACAGCTCTACTGTGTACACATACAGCTCAGCTACATGTACATTACACATATACAGCTCTACTGTGTACACATACAGCTCAGCTACATGCACATTACACACAGCTCTACTGTGTACACATACAGCTCAGCTACATGTACATTACACATATACAGCTCTACTGTGTACACATACAGCTCAGCTACATGCACATTACACATATACAGCTCTACTGTGTACACATACAGCTCAACTACATGTACATTACACATATACAGCACTACTGTGTACACATACAGCTCAGCTACACGTACATTACACATATACAGCTCTACTGTGTACACATACAGCTCAGCTACATGCACATTACACATATACAGCTCTACTGTGTACACATACAGCTCAGCTACATGTACATTACACATATACAGCACTACTGTGTACACATACAGCTCAGCTACATGTACATTACACATATACAGCTCTACTGTGTACACATACAGCTCAGCTACATGTACATTACACATATACAGCTCTACTGTGTACACATACAGCTCAGCTACATGTACATTACACATATACAGCTCTACTGTGTACACATACAGCTCAGCTACATGTACATTACACATATACAGCTCTACTGTGTACACATACAGCTCAGCTACATGCACATTACACATATAGCTCAGCTACATGCACATTACACACATACAGCTCAGCTACATGCACATTACACATATACAGCTCTACTGTGTACACATACAGCTCAGCTACATGTACATTACACATATACAGCTCAGCTACATGTACATTACACATATACAGCTCTACTGTGTACACATACAGCTCAGCTACATGCACATTACACATATAGCTCAGCTACATGCACATTACACACATACAGCTCAGCTACATGCACATTACACACATACAGCTCTACTGTGTACACATACAGCTCAGCTACATGTACATTACACATATACAGCTCTACTGTGTACACATACAGCTCAGCTACATGTACATTACACATATACAGCTCTACTGTGTACACATACAGCTCAGCTACATGTACATTACACATATACAGCTCTACTGTGTACACATACAGCTCAGCTACATGTACATTACACATATACAGCTCTACTGTGTACACATAGAGCTCAGCTACATGCACATTACACATATACACCTCTACTGTGTACACATACAGCTCAGCTACATGTACATTACACATATACAGCTCTACTGTGTACACATACAGCTCAGCTACATGCACATTACACATATAGGTCAGCTACATGCACATTACACACATACAGCTCAGCTACATGCACATTACACATATACAGCTCTACTGTGTACACATACAGCCCAGCTACATGTACATTACACATATACAGCTCTACTGTGTACACATACAGCTCAGCTACATGCACATTACACATATACAGCTCTATTGTGTACACATACAGCTCAGCTACATGTACATTACATATATACAGCTCTACTGTGTACACATACAGCTCAGCTACATGCACATTACACATATACAGCTCTACTGTGTACACATACAGCTCAGCTACATGTACATTACACATATACAGCTCTACTGTGTACACATACAGCTCAGCTACATGCACATTACACATATACAGCTCTACTGTGTACACATACAGCTCAGCTACATGTACATTACACATATACAGCTCTACTGTGTACACATACAGCTCAGCTACATGTACATTACACATATACAGCTCTACCGTGTACACATACAGCTCAGCTACATGTACATTACACATATACAGCTATACTGTGCACACATACAGCTCAGCTACATGTACATTACATATATACAGCTCTACTGTGTACACATAGAGCTCAGCTACATGTACATTACACATATACAGCTCTACTGTGTACACATACAGCTCAGCTACATGTACATTACACATATACAGCTCCACTGTGTACAGAAACAGCTCAGCTACATGTACATTACACATATACAGCTCTACTGTGTACACATACAGCTCAGCTACATGTACATTACACATATACAGCTCTAATGTGTACACATACAGCTCAGCTACATGCACATTACACATATACAGCACTACTGTGTACACATACAGCTCAGCTACATGTACATTACACATATACAGCTCTACTGTGTACACATACAGCTCAGCTACATGCACAATACACACATACAGCTCTACTGTGTACACATACAGCTCAGCTACATGCACAATACACACATACAGCTCTACTGTGTACACATACAGCTCAGCTACATGCACATTACACATATACACCTCTACTGTGTACACATACAGCTCAGCTACATGCACAATACACACATACAGCTCTACTGTGTACACATACAGCTCAGCTACATGCACAATACACACATACAGCTCTACTGTGTACACATACAGCTCAGCTACATGCACATTACACATATACAGCTCTACTGTGTACACATACAGCTCAGCTACATGCACATTACACATATACAGCTCTACTGTGTACACATACAGCTCAGCTACATGTACATTACACATATACAGCTCTACTGTGTACACATACAGCTCAGCTACATGCACATTACACATATACAGCACTACTGTGTACACATACAGCTCAGCTACATGTACATTACACATATACAGCTCTACTGTGTACACATACAGCACAGCTACATGTACATTACACATATACAGCTCTACTGTGTACACATACAGCTCAGCTACATGCACATTACACATATACAGCACTACTGTGTACACATACAGCTCAGCTACATGTACATTACACATATACAGCTCTACTGTGTACACATACAGCTCGGCTACATGTACATTACACACATACAGCTCTACTGTGTACACATACAGCTCAGCTACATGTACATTACACACATACAGCTCTACTGTGTACACATACAGCTCAGCTACATGTACATTACACACATACAGCTCTACTGTGTACACATACAGCTCAGCTACATGCACATTACACATATACAGCTCTACTGTGTACACATACAGCTCAGCTACATGTACATTACACATATACAGCTCTACTGTGTACACATACAGCTCAGCTACATGTACATTACACATATACAGCTCTACTGTGTACACATACAGCTCAGCTACATGTACATTACACATATACAGCTCTACTGTGTACACATACAGCTCAGCTACATGTACATTACACATATACAGCTCTACTGTGTACACATACAGCTCAGCTACATGCACATTACACATATACAGCTCTACTGTGTATACATACAGCTCAGCTACATGTACATTACACATATACAGCTCTACTGTGTACACATACAGCTCAGCTACATGTACATTACACATATACAGCTCTACTGTGTACACATACAGCTCAGCTACATGCACATTACACATATACAGCTCTACTGTGTATACATACAGCTCAGCTACATGTACATTACACATATACAGCTCTACTGTGTACACATACAGCTCAGCTACATGTACATTACACATATACAGCTCTACTGTGTACACATACAGCTCAGCTACATGTACATTACACATATACAGCTCTACTGTGTACACATACAGCTCAGCTACATGTACATTACACATATACAGCTCTACTGTGTACACATACAGCTCAGCTACATGCACATTACACATATACAGCTCTACTGTGTACACATACAGCTCAGCTACATGTACATTACACATATACAGCTCTACTGTGTACACATACAGCTCAGCTACATGTACATTACATATATACAGCTCTACTGTGTACACATACAGCTCAGCTACATGCACATTACACATATACAGCTCTACTGTGTACACATACAGCTCAGCTACATGCACATTACACACAGCTCTGCTGCAGACATATATAACACACACATACACAGCTCTGCACCACGCACATCACACACACACAGCTCTGCTGCATACACATAACTTCAGCTCATCCAGCAGCGATCACAACCAGCACAGCAGAGTCCTGCATACACTGAGCAGATGAGCCTAGAGCAGCAGCCCCTGATCATGTGACTCCTCCTCCACCATGTCCATGTGACTGATCACATGACGGTGACATCATCGCAGGTCCTGTAACAAGGAAACTGCATATGGAGGTATGTGTATATATATAAATATATATCTTTTTCTCCCCCTTCCAACATTTATTTCAAAATATTTTTATTTTAAAGAAAATATAATAAATACAACAGTGTACATTGTCTTGAACATAGTAGCCAGTCACACAGTATGAACAAAATAATTGTAATAGAATAATATAGAACAGAATAGCCCTTGTCATGGGCGAACAGATATGTGTAGAACAAAGTTTAACCCCAACGGCCGCAGCGAAGTCAGACTCGGCCGGCGATAGGCCGCTCAGCCCATCGCTGGCCGAGTCTGACTTCGCTGCGGCCGGTGATTGGCTGAGCGCAGTATGACCCATCCGACCACCGGCAACCAGGAAGTGGATCACGGCGGAGACCGGAGCCGGTTACCGGAGGCCCAGGTGGAGCGGAGGAAGGTATGTACATCTTTATTTTTTTACTGCCGGCAGTATGGGGGACAATTTTTATATTCCGGAGTTCTCCTTTAAGGACCCGGCCATTTTTTGCATATCTGACCACTGTCACTTTAAGCATTAATAACTCTGAGATGCTTTTACCTTTCATTCTGATTCCGAGATTGTTTTTTCGTGACATATTCTACTTTATGTTAGTGGTAAAATTTTGTTTATACTTGCATCATTTCTTGGTGAAAAATTCCAAAATTTGATGAAAAAATTTAAAATTTAGCTTTTTTTTTTTACTTTGAAGCTCTCTGCTAATAAGGAAAATGAATATTCCAAATAAATAATATTTTGATTCACATATACAATATATCTACTTTATGTTTGAATCATAAAGTTGACGAGTTTTTACTTTTGGAAGACATCAGAGGGCTTCAAAGTTTAGCATCCATTTTTCAATTTTTCACAAAATTTTCAAAATCAAAATTTTTCAGGGACCAGTTCAGGCTTGAAGTGGATTTGAAGGGTCTTCATATTATAAATACCCCACAAATGACCCCATTATAAAAACTGCACCCCTCAAAGTATCCAAAAGGACATTCAGTAAGTTTGTTAACCCTTTAGGTGTTTCACAGGAATAGCAGCAAAGTGAAGGAGAAAATTCAAAATCTTCATTTTGTACACTCGCATGTTCTTGTAGACCCAGTTTTTTAATTTTTACAAGGGGTAATAGGAGGAAAAGTCCACCAAAATTTTTAACCCAATTTCTCTTGAGTAAGGAAATACCTCATATGTGTATGTCAAGTGTTCAGCGGGCGCAGTAGAGGGCTCAGAAGGGAAGGAGCGACAGTGGAATTTTGGAGAGTGAGTTTTTCTGAAATGGTTTTTGGGGGGCATGAAACATTTAGGAAGCCCCTATGGTGCCAGAACAGCAAAAAAAACAAACACATGGCATACCATTTTGGAAACTACACCCCTCAAGGAACGTAACAAGGGGTACAGTGAGCCTTAACACCCCACAGGTGTTTGACGACTTTTCATTATAGTTGGATGTGTAAATGATTTTCTTTTTTTTTTTTCACTAAAATGCTAGTTTTCCCTCAAATGTAAAATTTTTACAAGGGATAATAGGACAAAATGCCCCCCAAAATTTGTAACCCCATCTCTTCTGAGTATGGAAATACCCCATGTTAGGATGTAAAATGCTTTGCGGGCGAACTACAATGCTCAGAAGAGAAGGAGTCACATTTGGCTTTTGAAAAGCTAATTTTGTGTTTTACGACTTTTCGTTAAAGTTTGATGTGTAAATGATAATTTTTTTTTCACTAAAATGCTAGTTTTCCCTCAAATAATTTTTTTTTTACAAGGGATAATAGAACAAAATTGTAACCCCATTTCTTCTGAGTATGGAAATACCCCATGTGTGGGTGTAAAGTGCTCTGCTGGCGCACTACAATGCTTAGAAGAGAAGGGGCGCCATTGAGCTTTTGGGGAAAAAAAAATTGGAATTGAAGTCAGGGGCCATATGCGTTTACAAAGCCCCCTGTGGTGCCAGAACAGTGGACCCCCCACATGTGACTCTGTTTTGGAAACTACACCCCTCACAGAATTTAATGAGCGGTGCAGTGAGTATTTACACCCCACTGGCGTTTGACAGATCTTTGAAACAGTGGGCTGTGCAAATGAAAAATTACATTTTTCATTTCCATAGACCACTGGTCCAAAAATCTGTCAGACACCTGTGGGGCGTAAATGCTCACTGTACCCCTTATTACATTACGTGAGGGGTGTAGTTTCCAAAATGGGGTCACATGTTGGGGGGTCCATTGTTCTGGCACAATGGGGGCTTTGTAAACACACATGGCCTTCAATTCCGGACACATTTTCTCTTCAAAAGCCCAATGGCGCTCCTTCTCTTCTGAGCATTGTAGTTCGCCCGCAGAGCACTTTACACCCACACATGCGTATGTTCTTACTCAGAAGAAATGGGGTTACAAATTTTGGGGGGCTTTTTTCTCTTTTCCCTTGTGAAAATGAAAAATATAGGGTAACACCAGCATTTTAGTGAAATTATTATTTTTTTTTTTCATTTTTCCATCCAACTTTGAAGAATTTTCATTAAACAACTGTGGGGTGTTAAGGCTCACTATACCCCTTGTTACATTCCGTGAGGGGTGTAGATTCCTAAATGGGGTCACGTGGGTATTTCTTTTTTTGTGTTTATGTAAGAACCGCTGTAAAATCAGCCACCCCTGTGCAAATCACCAATTTAGGCCTCAAATGTACATAGTGCGCTCTCACTCCTGAGCCTTGTTGTGCGCCTGCAGAGCATTTTACACCCACATATGGGGTATTTCCTTACTTAGGAGAAATTGCGTTACAAATTTTGGGGGTCTAAATTAGGGATCGCATAGGGGTGGACATAGGGGTATTCTACGCCAGTGATTCCCAAACAGGGTGCCTCCAGCTGTTGCTAAACTCCCAGCATGCCTGGACAGTCAGTGGCTGTCCGGAAATGCTGGGAGTTGTTGTTTTGCAACAGCTGGAGGCTCCATTTTGGAAACACTGCCGTACAATACGCTTTTCATTTTTATTGGGGGGGACAGTGTAAGGGGGTGTATATGTAGTGTTTTACCCTTTATTATGTGTTAGTGTAGTGTAGTGTTTTTAGGGTACATTCGCACTGACGTGTTACGGTGAGTTTCCCGCTAGGAGTTTGCGCTGCGGCGAAAAATTTGCCGCAGCCCAAACTTGAAGCAGGAAACTTACTGTAAACCTGCCCGTGTTTCAAAATTACAACTCCCAGCATGTACTGACAGACTGTGCATGCTGGGAGTTGTACTTTTGCAACAGCTGGAGGCACACTGGTAGGAAAACCTTTGGCTCTGTTACCTAACTCAGTACTTTCCAATCTACTACATGTAGTTATGCAACACCTGGAGGTACGCAACCACAACTCCCAAAATGCCAAGACAGCTGTTTGGACATGCTGAGATTTGCCGTTTTGCAACATCTGGAGGGCTACAGTTTTAGAGAACACTGCAAAGTGATCTCCAAACTGTGGCCCTCCAGATGTTGCAAAACTCCAAATCCCAGCATGCCCAGACAGCAAACAGCTGTTTGGGCATGCTAGGAGTTGTAGTTTTTCAAGATCTGGAGGGATACAGTTTAGAGACCATTGTATAGTGGTCTCAAACTGTAGCCCTCCAGCTGTTGCAAAACTACATATTCCAGCATGCCCAAACAGCTGTCTGGGCATGCTGGGAGTTGTAGTTTTGCAACATCTGGAGGGCTACAGTTAGAGACCACTGTATAGTGGTCTCAAACTGTACCCTCCAGATGTTGCGAGGCAACTCACCGGCTTCTGTAGGATCCAGCCGCACGACATCGTTACCCGCCGATCTCCGTCGCTCCGCTGCCTCCGGAAGGGTAAGTGGATCTTCGGCGCCGGTCCTCCGTCGTTTCCCCGTCCTGCCCCGCCTATTGTGGGTGGGCAGGACAGGGAAAACGAAAGTAACCACCCGCCCCCGATCTGCTATTGGTCGTCGCTTCTGACGACCAATAGTAGGGATAGGAGGGTTGGTACCCCTGCCACCTCACTCCTATCCCTTCAGGGGGATCGTGGGTGTCTTAGACAACCCCAATCTCCCTTAATTTCCGGGTCACCATAGACCCGTAATGACCCGGAATCGCGCAAATCACAAGTGTGAATTCACTTGCGATTTGCACCAATCGCCGACTTGGGGGGGGGGGGGGGGGTGTCTTTGGGTTCTGATGACCCCCCTGGGCGTTTGCACGGGATGCCTGCTGAATGATTTCAGCAGGCATCCCGGTCCGATCTCCGCCCGGTGCACGGCAGGGGCCGGTACGCGTACGTCATGGGTCCTTAAGTACCAGGGTGTCATGACGTACGCGTATGTCAAGGGTCCTTAAGGGGTTAAAGCAAAGAACATACAAAGTAAAAGCATTAGTAGTGGATGTGAGCCATGTACTTTTTAGTATGGACATCCTGACAGCGTCCTATAGGCAGTAAAGTAAGTTATTAACAGATAAGTGAGCCTCAGTGCAACACATAGGAAACGCATTATCCCAGTGACCTCCTATTTTGGATTAAAGGGGTACTCCACTGGGAATTTTTTTTTTAAATAAACTGGTGCCAGAAAGTTAAACAGATTCACGCCTCCTCTCATAGACTTGCATTGAGGGGGCGGGTCGTGACATCACGAGGGGGCGGGGCTATGACGTCACAAGCTCCCGGCTCCAGCATTCGGAACAGTTTGTTCCAAACGCTGAGCACCGGAGTAGCCCTTAAGTTTCTTTTCCTGTCAGAGGTCGCCATGAGGGTTGATACAGTTTAGGGTAGAGCTGAGAGTCACTGGCAGGTAGCTAGACGGTCTTTCCCCGGTGTTAAAGCAGGAGCTCTGTCTTCAAGCGGCCATTCAGCCCGGTGACCAAACCACGCCCCCTCCTTCAAACATTTAGTCGTACCTCCATTACTGAACAATCCATCTCTGGACCAGTCTCTAATATTTTCTTCATTCACCTCAGTGTAAGAAAAAGTACAAACGTGCACGAGGATGTGGCCTATCACAAGTCTTTCTCCCAAAGGAGAGAGGCCCCCAAACAATCCTTACCCTCCTCTGGGCCAGAAGGCACCTATGAGGGTCCGGGTTCAGTTTCCCTCATTGCCGAAGCTACTAGGGGACCACAAGTACTTCCGGCATCAACCGAGCCAAGGAGCCGTAAACTGATAGCCTCACATGCCGAAGCAGAGATGCCCAGATGTGACAGGGAGGTGAGATCAGGGCAGCCATTGAGTTAGCCGGAACCCCAACCCTGGAACGCCCCCATACACCTTCCCCCTCCATGTAGCATCACATTCTCCCAGTCTTAAAAATGATCACAACAGATATCACACTTGATCATAGCAAAAAGGCCGAGAAATGATTGAGAACTTTCTGTGTATTTGTCTCTTTCTTTCTCCGTCTGTTGTTGTTTCTATTTGCAGCCGCCATTTCTCATCGTCTCCTCTTCTTCCCTTCAGGTTTCTCCAACCCAGGATCCTCTGCTGATATCTTCTATATAAGAGAATTCTCCTGGATGACCCATCAACCATGGAGAGAGACAGGAACAAGATGGCCGACAGGATCATAAACCTCACCCTACAGATACTCTTCCGGCTTACTGGAGAGGTGAGGGATTCTGGGAGTGATGTCACATGACCTCATTCTTATCTCTGTAATAACAGATGGATATGACTGGAGAGGTGAGGGATTCTGGGAGTGATGTCACATGACCTCATTCTTATCTATGTAATAACAGATGGATATGACTGAAGAGGTGAGGGATTCTGGGAGTGATGTCACATGACCTCATTCTTATCTATGTAATAACAGATGGATATGACTGGAGAGGTGAGGGATTTTGGGAGTGATGTCACATGACCTCATTCTTATCTATGTAATAACAGATGGATATGACTGAAGAGGTGAGGGATTCTGGGAGTGATGTCACATGACCTCATTCTTATCTATGTAATAACAGATGGATATGACTGGAGAGGTGAGGGATTCTGGGAGAGATGTCACATGACCTCATTCTTATCTATGTAATAACAGATGGATATGACTGGAGGGGTGAGGGATTCTGGGAGTGATGTCACATGACCTCATTCTTATTTCTGTAATAACAGATGGATATGACTGGAGAGGTGAGGGATTCTGGGAGTGATGTCACATGTCCTCATTCTTATCTATGTAATAACAGACGGATATGACTGGAGAGGTGAGGGATTCTGGAAGTGATGTCACATGACCTTATTCTTATTTCTGTAATAACAGATGGATATGACTGGAGAGGTGAGGGATTCTGGGAGTGATGTCACATGACCTCATTCTTATCTATGTAATAACAGATGGATATGACTGGAGAGGTGAGAGATTCTGGGAGTGATGTCACATGACCTCATTCTTATCTATGTAATAACAGATGGATATGACTGGAGAGGTGAGGGATTCTGGGAGTGATGTCACATGACCTCATTCTTATCTATGTAATAACAGATGGATATGACTGGAGAGGTGAGGGATTCTGGGAATGTATGTAGTGATATTAATGTGTCTCTCCATACACAGGATTACACAGTAATGAAGAAGTCCTCTAGTGGGCGCTGTCGGGCCCCTGTGTGTGAAGGATGGGGAAGAACCCTGAGCCCAATCCCGGGGCCCCCACCTCACTCCCTGATACATGAGGAAATGGATGAACAGAAGATCCTAGAACTGATCAACAAGATGATGGAGCTGCTGACTGGAGAGGTGACCCTGCTGTGACATTATACAGTAATGGAGGGGTCTGGTGATGACTGGAGAGGTGACACTGCTGGGACATTATACAGTAATGGAGGGGTCTGGTGATGACTGGAGAGGTGATACTGCTGGGAATGCTGGGACATTATGCAGTAATGGAGGGGTCTGGTGATGACTGGAGAGGTGACACTGCTGGGAATGCTGGGACATTATACAGTAATGGAGGGGTCTGGTGATGACTGGAGAGGTGACACTGCTGGGAATGCTGGGACATTATACAGTAATGGAGGGGTCTGGTGATGACTGGAGAGGTGACACTGCTGGGAATGCTGGGACATTATACAGTAATGGAGGGGTCTGGTGATGACTGGAGAGGTGACACTGCTGGGAATGCTGGGACATTATACAGTAATGGAGGGGTCTGGTGATGACTGGAGAGGTGACACTGCTGGGAATGCTGGGACATTATACAGTAATGGAGGGGTCTGGTGGTGACTGGAGAGGTGACACTGCTGGGAATGCTGGGACATTATACAGTAATGGAGGGGTCTGGTGATGACTGGAGAGGTGACACTGCTGGGACATTATACAGTAATGGAGGGGTCTGGTGATGACTGGAGAGGTGACACTGCTGGGAATGCTGGGACATTATACAGTAATGGAGGGGTCTGGTGATGACTGGAGAGGTGACACTGCTGGGACATTATACAGTAATGGGGGGGGGTCTGGTGATGACTGGAGAGGTGACACTGCTGGGAATGCTGGGACATTATACAGTAATGGAGGGGTCTGGTGATGACTGGAGAGGTGACACTGCTGGGACATTATACAGTAATGGAGGGATCTGGTGATGACTGGAGAGGTGACACTGCTGGGAATGCTGGGACATTATACAGTAATGGAGGGGTCTGGTGATGACTGGAGAGGTGACACTGCTGGGAATGGTGGGACATTATACAGTAATGGAGGGGTCTGGTGATGACTGGACAGGTGACACTGCTGGGACATTATACAGTAATGGAGGGGTCTGGTGATGACTGGACAGGTGACACTGCTGGGACATTATACAGTAATGGAGGGGTCTGGTGATGACTGGAGAGGTGACACTGCTGGGACATTATACAGTAATGGAGGGGTCTGGTGATGACTGGAGAGGTGACACTGCTGGGACATTATACAGTAATGGATGGGTCTGGTGATGACTGGAGAGGTGACACTGCTGGGAATGCTGGGACATTATACAGTAATGGAGGGGTCTGGTGATGACTGGAGAGGTGACACTGCGGGGAATGCTGGGACATTATACAGTAATGGAGGGGTCTGGTGATGACTGGAGAGGTGACAGTGCTGGGAATGCTGGGACATTATACAGTAATGGAGGGGTCTGGTGATGACTGGAGAGGTGACACTGCTGGGAATGCTGGGACATTATACAGTAATGGAGGGGTCTGGTGATGATTGGAGAGGTGACACTGCTGGGAATACTGGGACATTATACAGTAATGGAGGGGTCTGGTGATGACTGGAGAGGTGACACTGCTGGGAATGCTGGGACATTATACAGTAATGGAGGGGTCTGGTGATGACTGGAGAGGTGACACTGCTGGGAATGCTGGGACATTATACAGTAATGGAGAGGTCTGGTGATGACTGGAGAGGTGACACTGCTGGGAATGCTGGGACATTATACAGTAATGGAGAGGTCTGGTGATGACTGGAGAGGTGACACTGCTGGGAATGCTGGGACATTATACAGTAACACCACTGGAGGGGTCGGGGTGATGACTGTATCATTGTGTGTCAGGTTCCTATAAGGTGTCAGGACGTGGCGGTCTATTTCTCCATGGAGGAGTGGGAGTATGTAGAAGGACACAAGGATCAGTACAAGGATCAGGTGATGATGGAGGATCAGCAGCCCCTCACATCAGCAGGTAATAGACATGACTATATACACACGTCCTCTCATTATTTGTATGTAAAGAATGAATTCAGTCTCTGTATGTGTTCCCTACAGTCAGATCCAGTAAGAGAACAGCAGCAGAGAGGTGTCCCCGTCCTCTTCTTCCGCAGGATGATCAGGTAGATGGAGATATTCCCTATGATCTGTAGAAGGGCTGTGAAGCACTTGTGTTCAGTCCCCTCACCCTCCATGACTCCTCATCTATTACATCCTAGGTGACTTCTACTGTCTGATGACTTTTACAATATTTCTTTCACATCTTATGAATCAGGGAGAAGATCTGAGAAATATTAATGCTCCAGAGACGGAGGTGAACGGTGATGAGCAGTATAAGGAGGACATTCATACAGAGAAATATCTGATCTACATTAATTCTACAGACATAAAGGAAGAAGAGACAGATGTGAGCGGTGTTAAGCAGTATAAGGAGGACATTCATACAGGGAAAGATCTGATCTATATTAATTCTACAGACATAAAGGAAGAAGAGACAGATGTGAGCGGTGAGGATCAGTATAAGGAGGACATTCCTACAGGTAACCGCCCAGGTGAGTAGTGACCACTAAATGCAGAAAAGAGTCACAGATTCTACTCAGATGTCAGATATCAGGACCACATAGTCTACACCTCCCGAATTAGAAGTCGTTGTGTCCAGAGAGGAGTTCTGGGTTCCGACGATTTAATGCTCAAACTAATCGGCAGATTCTAAGTGTTAAGTTATGAGCTATGAAACTGATTTACCAGAATTCTACCTTTCTTCCTGTACAGAAAATTCATAGACTTTGGGGAAACATTCAGATCTAGTTATAAGATTGATCCCAAAGGGTTGTAACATAGTTTAAGGAGTTCATCAAGTTCAACCTAAAATCCTGTTGCCAAATGCCCCATGACAGAGGAAATATTCTGTCCCAACTCCAATATGACGGCATCAGAATACATTTCTGGATCAACGTTCTATCCACAGTTTATCTTGGGAAGTATCTCCTTGGAGGAACATTTCTGTTGCGGATTCCTCTTGAACTAACTGCCTATAAGGGTTGTGTGTCGGATCCTCGGGCCCTATGAAGAGGCTACCATAATTGTCAGTAGACACAACAGTGGTTTGGACAATGTCATCTCCCCTGATATTTATGTGACCCCCTATGTGTTTTATTAAAGGGGTACTCACTGCTCCAGCATTCGGTTTTGCAATTGCCTTCATTAGAAAATTTTCATTATTTCATACTGAAAAAGCCAGTCAAACAACTGCCCCCCTGCCTGCTTGGATACATACTAGTCCTGCTGTGTCCATGAGTCATCACCTACGTCATGGACACACTTCCTTGATTGACAGCTGTAAGTGCAGGGCTCAAAGCTGGAGGAAAAATCCTCCCCCTGTCAGCTTGTGTCCCGCTACAGTCAGTGAGGACAAGCTGGGAGTTGTAGTTTTGGTAATGCTAGGGGAGATGTGAGCAGACAGCATACTGAGAGAGGGGGCGGAGACCTGCACAGTGAGGCCACGCCCCCTCCCTTTGAGAGGAATTCAGACTAGTGACCTAAATTTAAAGTGTAATAAATAAAGGTGCTAGACACATAAAAATTAGATGTACCTGGTCAGGATTAGGTACTGAGTGATATATTAAAAAAAATTTTTTGTTGGATCTGACGGTTACGCTTTAGGTTAGGCTCATTGGCCCAGATTTATCAAACTGTGTGAGAGAAGTGGAGTGATTTCCCCACAGCAACCAATCACAGTTCAGGTTTCACTTTACCTCAGATCATTAGCTGAGCTGTGATTGGTCGCTGTGGGAAAATCCCTCCACTTTTTCTCTCACACAGTTTGATAAATCTGGGCCATTGTATGAAGTATGTTTCCAGTGGGATCCCACCTCCCTTCCCTGGATGCTCCGCGGGGACTCTGCACATTCACTTATTTATTCTTTATGTTTTGTCACTGCGCTCACATTTGTGTTCTTTTTATGTTTACTAGGATTTGGTCGGGGTGCGGTAGCCCTTCTGTGTCCCTCCTGCCGGTCTAGGGAAGGTGTGTGCGGCTCCCCACCTCCCTGCCATGCACCCTTGTTTTGGCAGGGGTGCCAAGCCGGTTTTAGTGGCCCCTCGGTGACAGCTTGGCCTGGTTATTTGCCAGGAGCACTTTTCAGGTCCCTGAGTAGCTTCGGGGAAAGGGGACATTGTACCTGGAACCTTGCAGGTGTCTTTTGGCCCGGAGGCGAAGGGTTTGGTTTATTGGAGGACTCTTTCTTTTCAGGGAAGGGCTTCTCGTGCACATTTTACTTGCACTTGACTGAATTGAGAGCACGGACCTTGGGCAGATATCTACCCCAGCTCCCAGATAGGGGAGGCTCAGGATCCGTTACTGTAAGGGACCCCATAGACCCTATGGTACACCCCCAAAACCCTGTTATATATTAGAGGAACTGCTCACAATGATGGAACGAGAAATGGAGGAAGAACAGATTCCACATCTTGCTCACTTCCCTCACGTGCAGGAGGATGAGTTGGTGGTGAAGGGGGACATGACATTTGTACATGGGAGAGGGGCCGATGTGGGGAGAATCCCCTAAAGACATAAATGGGTTGTAGGTTTGAAAGTCAATGTCTAATATGAAAATAAATCCCTCAGGTCTATAACGGGATAGAGGTGCATGTAACGTAAGAATAGAGGTGAGGAGTATGGAAACAAGATGTTCTATGTGTTAAAGGGGTACTCCACCTCTTCACATCTTATCCACAAACAACAAAGGGGCGATCCCAGCCGTCACACCTCCTCCCATAGACATGAATGGAGGGGACGGGCGTGGCCACCCGAAGATGGCCTGGGTGGAGATGAAGGGGGTCCCAGCGTCCGGACCCCCGCAATTAGACATCTTATCCCCTATCCTTTGGATAGGGGATAAAATGTCTGAGGCAGTGTACCCCTTTAAATCCAGTATATATGACTGTGTAGTGCCATCAATATTATTGAGACAATGCCGTTCGTGATGTCACGGCCATGCCCCCTCAATGCAAGTCTATTGGAGGGGGCGTGACTGCCGTCACGCCCCCTCCCATAGACTTGCAGTGAGTGGGTGTAACCCACGGGGGGGGGGGGGCGTAACCGTGGCGTCACGAGCCTCAGCCCTGCATCGCCAGTCATCTGGCACTGGGCAAAGTCCGCTTTGTGCACCAGATGTCTGGGGTGCCGCAACCGAGATCGCAGGGGTCCCCAGCGGTGGGACCCCGCGATCAGACATCTTATCCCCTATCCAAAGGATGAGGGATAAGATGTCTAGGGGTGGGGAACCCCTTTAAATCTGATAACGATGGTGGTGAGAATGTTCCGTGATGTGAAATATGGCTATAATTCTTTGCAATAAAACCATAAATATATCACATTTTCTGCTTATTACTCAAAAATACTATAATCTGTTTTCTTCTTGGCAGATGACTGTACCAGGAGATCAGAGGAGAATCTTATATCTTCAGATTATAAAGCAGAAGATGATATCACACAAGATACATATGAAGAACATTCCATTATCCCAGATACACCCTCAGCCCTTCACAGCCAAGATCTCTCATCTCATCCGGTTATACAAGTCCTGTCTTCTGATCCATTACCATTTGCTAAGCAAAACAAAAAGAAGCCCTTTTTATGCCTAGAATGTGGGAAATGTTTTATCCGGAAATCATATGTCCTCGAACATCTAGCAACTCACACAGGATGGAAGCCGTTTTCATGCAAAGAATGTGGAAAAACTTTCACTCGGCAATCAAACCTTGTTGAACATCAGAGAATTCACACAGGGGAGAAGCCATTTCTTTGTTCAGAATGTGGAAGATGTTTTACTCTGAAATCACTTCTCGTTAAACACCAAAAAAATCACACAGGACTGAAGCCATTTTTATGTTCAGAATGCGGAAAAAGTTTCACCCAGAAATCAGATCTTGCTAAACATCAGAGAATTCACACAGGGGAAAAGCCGTTTTTGTGTGAAGAATGCGGGAGACGTTTTACTCAGAAAGTAAACTTAGCGAATCATCGAAAAATCCACACAGGGGAGAAGCCATTCTCATGTGAAGAATGTGGGAAATGTTTTGCACGGAAGACAAAACTGACCGAGCATCAAATAAATCACACAGGGGAGAAGCCATTTTCGTGCACAGAATGCAGGAAAGGTTTCATCCAGAAATCGGATCTTATTAAACATCAGAGAATTCACACGGGAGAGAAGCCATTTTTATGTAAAGAATGTGGGAAATGCTTTACCAGGAAAGAAATACTTAATAGGCATCTAAAAATTCACATGGGGGGAGGAGAACCCAATTTAGAGCACTAAATAATAAAAATAAAACATATCTGCAATTGCCAACATGTGTCTAGTATCCCAAAAAGCAAACTGAATCCAGATTTAGGGAAGGGCCGCACATAGTGCATCTACAGTGGGTTTCCTGCAGCTCCGCTGCAGAAAAAAACCCTGTGTATGCGCTACGTGTGACCCTTGACCTCCACTTCTTCCCCACCTTTTGCCTTTTAAAATCCATAACTCTTTTATATTTCCATCCACAGACCCATATGGGGATTGTTTTTTGTGAGATCAATTGTACTTTGTAATTACATCACTTATTTTACCATAAAATGTACGGCGCAACCCAAAAAAATATTTGTGTGAGGAAATTTTAATGAAAAACACAATTTACCAAATTTTGGAGGGTTTCCTTTGCATGCTGTACACTTTACCGTAAAAATGGCATGTTTTCTTTATTCTGCGGGTCAATAGGATTAAAGGGGTACTCCGGTTGAAAACTTTTTTTTTTTTTATGAACTGGTGCCAGAAAGTTAAACAGATTTGTAAATTACTTCTATTAAAAAATCTTTACCCTTCCAGTAATTTTTAGTAGCTGTATGCTACAGAGGAAATTCTTTGATTTTTGAATTTCTTTTTTGTCTTGTCCACAGTGCTCTCTGCTGACACCTGATGCCCGTATCAGGAACTGTCTAGAGCAGGAGAAAATCCCCATAGCAAACCTATGCTGTTCTGGACAGTTCCTGACCCCGACAGAGGTGTTAGCAGAGAGCACATCCTGTAGCAGTTCAGTGTGCAGCTCATTCGGGTGTGTCTCTTTGTGTGCTCCAGAGACTTCCAGCAGACCAGAGCAGCCTCCTCGGGAGAGCCTCCCTGCATTGTGTCCCTGGCCTCCACCTCCCGTTCTTCAAGGCTGGCGGGGGTGGAGAGAAGACAGCAACAGCCTTTCCGGCCGGGGGGAGAAGATCTGTCAGAGTCTGCAGTAACGCAGGCTCTGCTCCCCCTGGCAACGGGTGCCAGACAGAGATCTGGCGGTGGAAGGAAGGCAAGGAGGAAAAGCTTGGAGTTGTGGGCTGAAAGAGGACACAAGGAATCAAGTGAGACATACTGCTCCCGCATGACCGCGCGGTTTGCGGAGTATGAGCAGTGTGGTAAAGAGCTCAGGCTGGCCAGAGAGGACCTGCGTGGGGCACAGAATCTCGCAAACACGTGTTCCAAAAAGAACCGGCCTGACCTGAAGAGAAGAGTCATGGCACTGAAAAGTGAAATTGTGAAGTTGGAGGAAAGGAGGGCAGAGATCCTGGATGGGAGCGGTCTCTTCAGAGAGAAATTGGAGAATGAAGGCCGGTTTGCCGCCATGAAATCCCCAGGTAAGGTGAAAATGGAGGTGGAGGATGGGGAGAGTAGTGGCGGTGAAGAAAGGGAGGATAGTGGTGGTGGTGTAAAGGAGGAGGAGGAGAAGTTGGAGGAAAGTGTAAAGGTTATGGAAGATAAGGACGCATTGCCTGTCCCTGCTCCCTGTGACACCCGGACTCAGGACAGTTACATCGAGCCGGCACAACCCACCTCCAGAATTTCACCTTTGGTGATGATCTCTGTGAAGATGTGGCAGTTAAGAGGAAAGCTAAAAAGCAAAAGACAAAGGAATCCATACAATATGTGTTTGTTCCTTTCCAGCAGTCTGGGCCAGCTGCAAAGCTGGTTCAGGCTGCTGGGTCCCCCAGACTGCCAGACCCCGTTTCTGTGGTGGAATGGAGCCAGCATGGAGGATACAGCATGACGTCAGGAAAGGCTGCAGACGCAATAGATGGCAAGCCCACCCATCCTGCCGGTAGGGAGGGGCAGGATGGGCTCATGGTGGGCAGCTCTGGCACTACAGGACCGCCCCAGGGTGGCGGGGGGAGTGTCCAAAAGCCAGAGGTGAGCTATGCCGCCGTGTGCTTGGGGGGCGGTTCCCCGAGTGCTGTGGGCACTACCGACGCTGCAGGGCACTCCCTTGTGAGGGGGGGGAGTGTCCGGGCACCGGTGGCAGAGAGTGTTGCATCTGTGTGGTCAGGGGGCGGTCCTTCGAGTACAGTGTGTTCTGCAGGGCACTCCACTGTGAGGGGGGGGGGGGTGTCCGGGCGCCTGGATCAGCTGCAGAGCCCATACGGTCGGGCAAATTAAGCACAGGCACTGTGGGAGAAGCTGGGGTGCACCCAGTGGGGCAGCCCCAGACTCAGGAGGAGACTTCAGCCATGGAGGAGGAGCCATAAGCGCCGACCCCAGCAGCTAGACCAGCACAGAAGACCTATCTTAGACCAGCAACACTACAAGTCCCAGCCAGCCCAGAGTTTGTTAGGCAGGATGATGAGTGCAAGATGTGAGAATGATGGGTGTAGTAGTGTTGTGGATGAGAGGAATGTGTGTGGGAGTGTCAGTGGAGTGAATGTTGGTGGTAGTAGTGGTATGAATGAAAATAAAGATGATGAGAGTAGTGGTGTTAGTGGTTCTGGGTTTGGGTCTGGTCTGGCTGCTCCCCCAGTAGTGACTGCTCCTAGGAGCTATGCCAATGTCGCTGCCGGGGGTTAAGGGAGGGTCCCCGTCTCCATCCGGCTCTGGAGGCAACTTGCAACAGCGCCTCCTGGAGGCTCTATGCAGGGGTGACAGGTCGATCCAGGTAGAGGGAAGGGGTGAGGTCGACCTGTCTTTCAGGATAGAGAGGCATGGTTTGGGGGCTTTCCGAGAGCGGAATGGGGAGGTGGTCTGGTCCCTCCCGACACCCGGGCAGGACAATAACCGTAGGAATGTGGTCCGTCTGATATGGAGGGGCGAGGATGCGTGCCCACCCTGCGCAAAAGTGGTTGAGCTCCTCCTTCAGATGGAATTCAGGGCAAGTGACATCTTTGCCCTGATTCACCCCTACGGTTTTTCTGAGTTTGATGTCAGTTTTGTTCGGCCAGAGGGTCTTGAACTCTTCTGGTCAAACTACGAAGTGGCGAAGAACGATCCCGGCTGGCGGGATTTCGCTGTAAAGGCGATTTCCCGTCAGAACTCTGTCAAGAAAGTGACCGTTTTGACTCGTAACAAGTCGCTTTCTTGTTATGACAGCATGACCTGGCTCGGATGGTATGGGGATGTGACGGACATGCCCAAGAAAAACTTTGATGAGCACGGGATCTGGTCTGGGGCCTGGACGTTTTCCGTCAAGCTCAAGCGTTCAGGGAGTACGGTTGCCCACATTCCGTCAGCCGCCTTCCTTGGAAGTGAGAGGATCCAGGTCTTCTACCAGGGGCAGCCTAAGGTCTGTCACAGGTGTGGCAGCCCCACCCACTTTAGCGCAGCCTGTACTGTGCAAGTCTGTGCTTTGTGTGGTGGGTCATCTGGCCGCATCCTGCAGGCAGATCCGGTGCCACCTTTGTGGTGTCCTCGGGCACCCTTTTAGCCATTGTCCCAGCGCCTTCGCCCGTGCTGCGGCTGCTCCGGCTGAGGAAAGCTGTGAAGTTGCCTCGGCTGAGGAGGTTACGGGCAGGGATGGGGGTGCAACAGGGCTAGTGAGAAGGAAAAAGGGCCCCGCCAAACTAAGGCGGGAGCAAAATCGTAGGAGGAGTAGGGAGCTGGAGAGTTCCCAGGTGATGGGGGGTAGCTCCAGGCCCTGAAACCGCTGAAGCCCTGGAGGAGAACGTGCTGGATGAGGAGATCAGGAGGCTGCGCAAGGAGGAAGGCAATATGGCCGACCCTTCTGATTTCTCCCACTATGAAAGTGTGGCTGAGGAGAGTGGGGAGAGGACTAAAAAGAAAGAAAAGGGCAAAAGGAAAGGGAGAAAGAAGGTCAGAGCCCTCTGTTCCTTGTACTACGGGCCAGGTCCAAAGGGGAAGCCTGGCTGCCTCCCCTCTGATTGACCTGTCAAACTGGTAGCTCGTCCTCGATACATCTCCTCCCCCTCCTTGGAGGGGGAGGGTGAGGTGCCTAGGGAGAATGAGCCTCTGGGGGGAACTGGGCCCTGTCCTGTTGAGGCACTTTCCTCAGAGGGCAGGGCTAGACCGGGGCCGGATGGAGACAGGGACCATATAGATCAATCAGAATCCAAGAAAAGGTCCAAAAGCGGTCCTGCCTTCTCTTCTTCTTCGGGGGATGAGGGGGCTAAGAAGAAGGGGAAACAGAATTAAAGGGTGAGGCCGTCTAATTTAATCACCCTGTATGGCGGCACTCATCCCATTGACGCTGGCATCTATTAACTGTGCCAGCATAAAGTCTAATACGGCTAGATTTGCAGCCTTTGATTTTCTCGGCCGCGTTGAAGCCGACATTTTCTTTTTACAGGAGACCAGGTTGTCAGATCTAGCCTCCTTGGTAAAAGCCAGGAGAGAGTGGAGGCGCGGTCCCTCCTACTGGTCTCTTGCGGCTGAGCCGTATAGTGGGGTGGCGGTCCTTTTTACCGCTCCTGTTGAATTCCGACGGGTTATAGAATTAGAAATGGGGAGGTGCCTGATCTTAGATGTCTTCATGAAGGGACAAGAGCTCCGGTTCATTAACATCTACGCCCCGCAAACTAAGCGGGGCCGTAAAGATCTCTTTATGAGGATTAAGCCCTTTCTTTTTATGAGTCGGCAAGTGATCTTTGGAGGGGACTTCAATAATGTCACGAGGTCCCAAGATAGGAGAGGCTCCAATTGTCCGCTGACTTGCGATAGTGTGCACTGGTTAGCATAGCTAGAGAAGCTCGCCTAGAGGATGCCATCCGGAGCCCCTCGGGCCACGCGGGTTTCACCTATCATCAAGGTAGTCGCAGGTCTAGGACAGATAGGTTTTACTTAAAGGAGGAAGCCGTCTCTTCCGCAGTGTCCGTGGTTGAGGTGGAATTCTCCAATCACTGTATGATTTCTTTTTCCTTGAATGTTTCAGAGACCCCCCCCGGATGGGTAAGGGTTACTGGAAGCTGAATTCATCCCTCCTGGAGGAAGCAGAGGTAAGCGTCAGGTACCTTTACTGGACCTATGTAGTAGTAAGTCAGAGTGGTGGGAGATATTCAAGAAGCGGGCTGCGGGGTTCTTCCGCCAGCTCTCGAGCCTCAGGTCCCTGAACAGGTATCGCTTGTATCAGGGTCTAAGGAGGAAACTCGAGCTTCTCGTCTCGATTGGAGGTAGCCGAGAGGATATCTCCAGAGTGAAATCCTTGCTGATGAGGTGTCAGTATGATAGGCACGCATCTTTGGTTTTTGAGAGGGATTTCAGGAAGTACCGCTCACCCGACCCTTACAGAAACTGTAAGATGTCAGTGAGTTGTAAAGTCATTTCAGGACTGATTGATAGTACAGGATCTCTGAATCGGTCCAGATCAGGGATCTTGGAGGTCGTCAGATCCTTCTACTTGCACCTCTTGGGGAGGAAGGATCTGGATCGAGACAAGATGTCGGCTTTCCTGGCTGAAACCATTCCTGAGCCAGAGGTAGACCCCTCTCTTGATGTTTTGGCAGAAGAAATCAGGGAAGAGGAAGTGAGACTGGCGATCGAGGGGCTCGCCCCCAAGAAGTCGCCAGGTCCGGATGGCTTAACATCCGAGTGGTATAAGACCTTTAAGGAGTCTTTAGCTCCCCTCTTGACTGAGGTATTCAATGAGTGTCTCTCCTCGGGCACTCTGCCGAAGTCAATTAGGAGGTCAGCCCTGATTCTTCTGTCAAAGGGTAAACATCCTAGCCGGATTGAGAATTGGAGGCCCATAGCTCTTCTCAATACGGACAGGAAGCTTCTGGCCAAGATACTGTTTAATCGGCTGGTGAAGTTTGCACCCCGGCTCCTTTCGGGGGCTCAGAACTGCTCTGTTCCAGGCCGAAGCACCTTAAGTGCTGTCCTTAGTGTCAGGGAGGCAGTGGAGCAGAGTAGTGCAGGTTTCTGGAAGGGGTACTTGCTGTCCCTGGATCAGGCCAAAGTGTTTGATCGGGTGAACCACGAGTACCTCTGGTCCGTCCTCCTGAGATATGGCTTACCGAGTACTTTTGTTAATTGGCTTAAGATCTTGTATGCAGGGGCAGAGAGTTTCCCACTGGTGAACGGGTGGTCTGGCCGCTCTTTTGAGGTGGGGTCTGGAGTCCGTCAGGGTTGTCCTTTGAGCCCGCTTTTATACGTGTTCGCAATCGATCCCTTCGTCCGGAGGGTAGATTGTGGGCCGTTGGCGGGAGTCGGGATGAGTCTGCCGGAGCTGGATGTCGCCCATAGAGTGGTGGCATACGCTGACGATGTCACTATTTTCGTCTCCTCGAGAGAGGAGGTGGACCGCTACTCGGAGGCATCCGGGTCTAAGATCAACCGGGACAATTGTGAGAGTTTCTGGCTGGGAGGGGGGGATCCCACGTTTGATCTCCAGGACACCCTTCCAGGGCCCCAAGAATCAGCAAAAGTCTTAGGCATCACATTTGGCCAGGATGATTATCCCACCAAAAACTGGGATGGTAAGCTCCAGGATGCCGCTCAGAAGGTGGACCAGTGGAAGGGTTGGTCTATGACCCTCAGGGAAAGGGTACACCTGATCAAATCGTACCTGCTCCCCTTGTTTATCTATCTGGGCAGCGTATGTATCTTGCCAGAGGCTTACTATACTAGGATCTACAGCCCGTTTTTCCAACTGTTATGGGGGCGAACCTAGTCAAGAGGGAGGTTACGTCCTGCACGAGGAGACTAGGGGGTTTATCTATGGTAAACCCTATGGTGTTCTTAACGAACACCTTCTTGAAAGCTAACATCGCTAACCTCCTGAAAGAGAGGGCTCCTCCATGGGTACTCTCCTGCAGGGAATGGTTTCGGCCTTTCTTCCAGGAATGGGAGAGAGGAGGGCGAGTGAAGGACCTCCGTACACCCCATGAATATCTTCCGGCTTACGCTACCCCGACTCTGAAGGTGATACATTGGTGGCGTCTGGGAGTGTGGGAGATCAGGACCCAGTCAAGGCAGTTCCTTGACAAACGGGTTCTGTTGACCCACTTCCAGAAGCCTCTGGCGCTCAGGGACTGCCCAGGTCGGGATCTGTGGACGGGGTTGTATGTTTTAAACATGAAAAGGATCCCCCAGAAGTTTTGGGACTTGGCCTGGCACTGCTTTCAGGGGAAGCTATGTGTAAGGGACAATTTGAAATGTAGGAACTCTGATGATCGGGGATGTCCCCGAGAAGAGTGTGGGGACACGCTGGATAGAATGGACCACTTCCTGCTTCATTGTCCCTTTAATATAGGGGTCTACAACCGGGTGGGCACTTCCATCAGCTGGAGTCAACTTGACGGCCTTACCTACCCGGAGTGGGCTTATGGGGCATTTAGGAACCTGGGTGGCTGAGACGGGGCACTTTATTCTTAGTTAGCTTAGTGGTTAGGTACTACACGTGGAACGCACGGTGTTTAGTGTCGACCCAAGAGAAAATCCTCTCCGAGGTGGAGGTCTGTAGGAATATCACCGGTGACCTGGGGAAGATCAGGTCTTTGGAGTATGTCAGTCTTGGTACCAGTAGGGCTTCTCTCCTGTGGAGAGGTTTTTCTTTTGATGTGCCCTAGGTACTAGACCTTTTAGGTAGAGTACCTTTATTTTGGTTAGGGGCAGTGTTATAGGGATAGTGATAGGGTGAGAGCAGGGTCAGTTTTAATGGAGGGATAGAATTAGGGAAAATTGTAGGGGGGGAGTTAGGGAAAGAGTTTAAAATTATTTTGATGTCTCAAGTCTGCCATCCTTCTTCCTGGTGGTGGGCTAATGCATGTGCACGCTAGCTTTTTGTTTTGTTTTAAGCTGATATGGTAAGAAGGGCTTACAGGCGACCAAACTTGGGCCTAAGGTGGTTTTGGTTCAGTGTGTATATATTAGTATGTATACGTTTTTGTGTGTAAGTTGGTTGGGAGGAGTGCTAGGTGGGGAGGGTGTATTTGTGGGTGGTGGTGTTTTGCTTTTCTTTTGGGGACCTGACATGGGTCAGTTAGGGACAGGACTTTGTGTACGAACGGTATGGACTCTGACCCATGTGCAGGAGGGGTGGTGTGGGAGAGGGTACAGTTTTAGTGTAGGGATTTTGGTAGGGTTTTCTATGGTTTTTGTAGGTTTTCTGTAGTGTATATATTTTTAGTTAAATACTATGGGGGACATTTATCAAAGCATTTAGTAGGTTTTTTTTTGCTTAAAATTGTCGCAAAAAAGTCGCACGTGCACCTACTCTCTTTTTCTGCGACTTTTTGCTTGTGCAGTGTCCTAAGCAAAAAATAAAAATCTTGCTTACCAAAGCAAAAAGTGATTTTTGACTTGCAGTGTTCAGAGATTTATCAAGTGCGAAAGTCGCAAAAAAGTCGCATCGCATGAAAAAACCTACTAAATTTACTCCAGCTCAGACATGGAGCAGAAAAAGCCGCTACCAAAGCAAAAAAAAAAAAGAAAAATTGCTTACGTGAAAGAAATTTATCAACTGGCTGAAAGCAGTTGATAAATAAATCGCACATAAGCAAAAAAATTGTAAGAAAAAAATTATTTAAAAAAAGGAATACATAAGCAAACATTGATAAATGTCCCCTTATATTATTATGTTCATGTGATTTTGTATGTATATTGTTTATATATAGTTTTTTATATTATAGCATTACAGTAGTTATGGCAGTCGGACCAGTTATTATGTTGTTACGTGGTTTATTTGGTTTATTTCAGTTTATTTGGTCTATTATTTTCTTTATTTATTAATGTTTATTTTTATAAATTTTTTTGTAGCCAGGTAGTGCTAAATTTTATGTTTATATTTTGCTAAGCCAAGTTGTGCTTTTTTTTTTTTTTCCTGTAGTGGTGTGCTTTTTATATAATTTTTTTTTTCTCGTATTTCCCAAGTATGGATGGTTTTGAGTTGTAGCCAGGTAGTGCTTAATTTTATTTTCATATTTTGATAAGCCAAGTTGTGCTATTTTTATGTTCATTTTTGGTATGCGTGTGAGTGTGTTGTTTTGTTTGGTTCGGTGGGTTGGCATATTTTAGGTTTTTGGAAAGCTGGGATGGCCGGTTAGGCAGGGTTTTGTTTTTGTGTTTTGGTACCAGTGTATTTCTTATTTATGTTATAGCTTGTTAAGCTTGCTTTGTGTTTTTGTATAAGTTTTGTACTTTTATAATTAAAAAAAAAAGAGTGTCAGAAGAGAGCACTGTGGACAAGACAAAAAATAAATTCAAAAAGAACAATTTCCTCTGTACCATACAGCAGCAGATAAGTACTGGAAGGAAAAATATTTTTTAATAGAAGTAATTTACAAATCTGTTTAACTTTCTGGCACCAGTTGACTTATGAAGACCTAAAAAAAAAAATGTTTTCCACCGGAGTCCCCCTTTAACCCCTTAACGACGCAGGACGTATATTTACGTCCTGCGCCGGCTCCCGCGATATAAAGCGGGATTGCGCCGCGATCCTGCATCATATCGCGTCGGTCCCGGCGCTCATCAACGGCCGGGACCTGCGGCTAATACCACATATCGCCGATCGCGGCGATGTGCGGTATTAACCCTTTAGAAGCGGCGGTCAAAGCTGACCGCCGCTTCTAAAGTGAAACTGAAAGTGACCCGGCTGCTCAGTCGGGCTGTTCGGGACCCGATTTCACTGCGGCGTCCCGAACAGCTGGCCGGATACCGGGAGGGCCCTTACCTGCCTCCTCGGTGTCCGATCGACGAATGACTGCTCCGTGCCTGAGATCCAGCCAGGAGCAGTCAAGCGCCGATAACACTGATCACAGGCGTGTTAATACACGCCAGTGATCAGCATAGGAGATCAGTGTGTGCAGTGTTATAGGTCCCTATGGGATAATAATGATCAGTATAAGGGATCAGTGTGTGCAGTGTTAGAGGTCCCTATGGGATAACAATGATCAGTATAAGAGATCAGTGTGTGCAGTGTTATAGGTCCCTATGGGATAATAATGATCAGTATAAGAGATCAGTGTGTGCAGTGTTAGAGGTCCCTATGGGATAACAATGATCAGTATAAGAGATCAGTGTGTGCAGTGTTATAGGCCCCTATGGGACCTATAACACTGCAAAAAAAAAGTGTTAATAAAGGTAATTTAACCCCTTCCCTAATAAAAGTTTGAATCACCCCCCTTTTCCCATAAAAAAAAATAAAACAGTGTAAAAAAATAAACATATGTGGTATTGCCGCGTGCGTAAATGTCCGAACTATAAAAATATATAATTAATTAAACCGCACGGTCAATGGCGTACGCGCAAAAAAATTCCAAAGTCCAAAAAAGCGTATTTTGGTCACTTTTTATACCATTAAAAAAATGAATAAAAAGTGATCAAAAAGTCTGATCAAAACAAAAATCATACCGATAAAAACTTCAGATCACGGCGCAAAAAATGAGTCCTCATACCGCCCTGTACGTGGAAAAATAAAAAAGTTATAGGGGTCAGAAGATGACATTTTTAAACGTATACATTTTCCTGCATGTAGTTATGATTTTTTCCAGAAGTGCGACAAAATCAAACCTATATAAGTAGTAGGGATGTAAGAAAAAATCGATTCTCGCGATAATCGCGATTTTTCATTTGCCGATACAGAATCGATTCAAAATATTTTTGAATCGATTCTTTTAGGGATGTGGAATTTTTAATAAAACGCACTTTTCTTACCTGCCAACGAGCCCGCGGAGCTCCGGTACAGGTGTTCGGTCCCCGGGCTGTATTCTTCTTACTTCCTGTTAGCCCGGCACGTCACATGGAGCTTCAGCCTATCATCAGCGGAGGCGGGACATCGCTGCGGCTGGTGATAGGCTGAAGCTCCATGTGACGTGCCGGACTAACAGGAAGTAAGAAGAATACAGCCCGGGGACCGAACACCTGTACCGGACTGTACCGGAGCTCCGCGGGCTCGTTGGCAGGTAAGAAAAGTGCGTTTTATTTTATTTTGCAGCCCGGACGGGATAACATGAGAAAAGTGAGCACCGGAGTACTAGATCGCCGCTGTCAAAGCTGACAGCGGCGTCTATTGGGATCTATGAATGCTCCCAGGTGGGCGATATATCGCGATGTATCGTCACCTAGACGGTATCGCGATATATCGCGATATATCGAATCGCCACACTGGTATCGCGATTCGAATCGAATCGCCAAATTCTTGGCGATTCACACCCCTAATAAGTAGGGTATCATTTTAACCGTATGGACCTACAGAATAATGATAAGGTGTCATTTTTACCGAAATATGCACTGCGTAGAAACGGAAGCCCCCAAAAGTTACAAACTGGCGTTTTTTCTTCGATTTTGTCGCACAATGATTTTTTTCTGTTTCGCCGTGCATTTTTGGGTAAAATGACTAATGTCACTGCAAAGTAGAATTGGCGACGCAAAAAATAAGCCATAATATGGATTTTTAGGTGGAAAATTGAAAGGGTTATGATTTTTAAAAGGTAAGGAGGAAAAAACGAAAGTGCAAAAACGGAAAAACCCTGAGTCCTTAAGGGGTTAATATGATACCCATGATTATTAGCTTTTCTATTATTGTACAAAATTAGTATGTTTTAAAATCGCCCTATTTTGACCACCTCTATCTTTTTCATTTTTCTGTATACAGGGATGTATGAGGGCTCATTTTTTTTACTACCACTTTTGTGTATATGTGACTATTTGATCGCTTTTTATTAATTTTTTTTGTTACTGTGATGTGGCCAAAAAGCAGCTTTTCTTCTTTTTTTTTTTTTACATTTATGTCGTTCACTGTACGGGGTCATTAATATTATATTTTGATAGATCGGACATTTACATATGCGGTAATAACCAATATGTTCAATAATATATATATTTTTCTACGCTTTTTTTAAAGTAAACTGGGGAAAAATGGTGATTTAAATTTTGGGGGGAGGGGATTTTTCACTTTTTATTTTTACTTTTATTTTTAACCTATTATGTCCCCATAGGGGACTACCTATAGCAATCATTAGATTGCCAATGCAGTTCAGTGCTATACATAGGCCTAGCACTGATCAGTATTATCGGTGATCTTCTGCTCCGGTCTGCTGGAAGGCCGATCAGTGCAGAAGACCAAGGGAGAACCGCAGAGGCAGGTGAGGGGACCTCCGGTCGCCATCTTAGCTGATCTGATCCTCGTGGCGTTGCCACAGGCAATCGGATCAGGCATTTCAATAGCCGCACTGCTGCATATGCCGTTATCTGTATTGATCACGGCATCTGAGGGGTTAATGGCGAACATGAGTGCGATCGCAGATGTCCGCCATTACCGGCATGGCGCAATCACCGGAGCCGTGCTCGCGGTCTTGTACATGACGTAAATGTACTTCCTGCTGCGCTAAGTACCAGTGCATCAGGACGTACATTTACGTCCTTTGTTGTTAAGGGGGATAATACTCAGAGAACCCCTTTTGTCGAATATTAGAGTGTAATATATAACGACAATGGACGTAAATGTACATCCTGATGGACTGGTACTTAGCTTTGGACTAGGCTCTATCAATGGATCGCAGAGCTCACAGATCAATGGAGTTCAATAGAACTCTATTATGTATGAGGAATCTAATGATTCCTCCTAAAATTCCCCTAAGGGACTAATAAAGTGCATAAAAAATGTTTAAAGAGGCACTTTCATTGTTAAAAACTTTTCATATATTGCAGGACTCATTATAATATGCCATTTCACAATATACAACTGTTAAAATTATTTTTAATTTTCACCTGAAATTCAAGCTCAAAATAGCCACCACTAGGGGTCGCCTGTCTTTTATCCAGACAGACTAGTCTAGATTTTACAGCATACTGGATACCGGCCGTAAAGAATACCGGTATCCAGTATAGGAGATTTCTATTGTGTATGCAAAACTACAGATAAAGGATGTGTGGACATGCTGGGAGCTGTAGTTTTACAACAGCTGGAGGCAACACTGCTCTAACACAGTTATTTACAAACATTGCAGCTTCAGTTGTTACTAAACTACAACTCCCAGCATGCTGAAATAGTCAAAGCTTTCTCGGACTCCTGAATGACAAAGGAGTTGATCAGACATTCAGGAGTCTGTGAAAGATGAATGACACACATAGTGACAGCTATGCTGATTAGCATCCAGCTTTACTAGGAGAAGATAAAACAGATAGAACATGTATTCATAAAAATGCTGTACTTTTATCTAAAAAATCCTTGCACTAATTTTATGAAGATCTATTCTTATATTTATACATTTTATCCTGTTATGAACTCCCCATAATGTCTTCTGATTACTGCAGGCAAGCTCCAAGCATCTTCCTCTGTGTAACATGACACAGCATAAAACCATAGAGGAAAGGGTTACAGAGTAGAGAGTACTGATTGGCTGACTGCCCAGGCTTGCTCCTGTGAGGGAGACAGACTGACACGCCCCCTCCAGCCTGCACAATGAAAAAGTAACTCACCAGCAGATAAATGCTTATATCTCTGGATATATAGGTCCGAGACACATAAAAATTATATGCACATGATCAGGATTGGGTCCTGAGTAACATATCACTTTTTTCTTCTTTTTTTTTTAACTATGACAGGTACGCTTTAATAAAAGCTTAAAAGATACAAATTGACCCCTTCCATATTAAAATTTCAAATCACCCCCTTTTCCTATATAAAACCATGTAAACAAAATGGTACCGATACAAAAAATGTTATGGCGCAAAAAATGAGCCCTCATACAGCCTGGTATGCAAAAAAAAATGTAATAAAAGCTAAAGGGGTCAAAAAATGTCAATTAAAAAAATTCGACAAAGTTCTGAATTTTTTTTTAATTTGTAAAACATGATTGAAACTATAGAAATCTGGTATTACTGTAATCAGGCGGCCTAAAGTATCAAAACAACGTGTTACCTCAACCACAAGGTACCGTAAATGGTGTAGAAAAGAAGACCACCAAATTTGCTAAGTTATCTTTTACTATTTCACTTCACCAATATTTTTTTTGTTTCGGAGAATATGTTATTGAAAAATGAAAAGGTATCATTATAGTAGGTAGTTATGGCTATTATAGGGCGAGGAGGGAAAAAAGAGAGCGTAAAAGCGAAAATTGGCCGGACAAGTGGATCGTCATGAGGGAGAAGAAGATTTTGCTCTGTTTTAGTCCTATGGACAAGTAGTTTTTTATTAAATTTCCACACCCCTGTATATACAACTCAGCTACATGTACATTACACATATACAGCTCTACTGTGTACACATACAACTCAGCTACATGTACATTACACATATACAGCTCTACTGTGTACACATACAGCTCAGCTACATGCACATTACACATATACAGCTCTACTGTGTACACATACAGCCCAGCTACATGTACATTACACATATACAGCTCTACTGTGTACACATACAGCTCAGCTACATGTACATTACACATATACAGCTCTACTGTGTACACATACAGCTCAGCTACATGCACATTACACATATACAGCTCTACTGTGTACACATACAGCTCAGCTACATGCACATTACACATATACAGCTCTGTGTACACATACAGCTCAGCTACATGCACATTACACATATACAGCTCTACTGTGTACACATACAGCTCAGCTACATGCACATTACACATATACAGCTCTACTGTGTACACATACAGCTCAGCTACATGTACATTACACATATACAGCACTACTGTGTACACATACAGCTCAGCTACATGCACATTACACATATACAGCTCTACTGTATAAACATACAGCTCAGCTACATGTACATTACACATATACAGCTCTACTGTGTACACATACAGCTCAGCTACATGTACATTACACATATACAGCTCTACTGTGTACACATACAACTCAGCTACATGTACATTACACATATACAGCTCTACTGTGTACACATACAGCTCAGCTACATGTACATTACACATATACAGCTCTACTGTGTACACATACAGCTCAGCTACATGTACATTACACATATACAGCTCTACTGTGTACACATACAGCTCAGCTACATGTACATTACACATATACAGCTCTACTGTGTACACATACAGCTCAGCTACATGCACATTACACATATACAGCTCTACTGTGTACACATACAGCACAGCTACATGCACATTACATATATACAGCTCTACTGTGTACACATACAGCTCAGCTACATGTACATTACACATATACAGCTCTACTGTGTACACATACAGCTCAGCTACATGTACATTACACATATACAGCACTACTGTGTACACATACAGCTCAGCTACATGCACATTACACATATACAGCTCTACTGTGTACACATACAGCTCAGCTACATGTACATTACACATATACAGCTCTACTGTGTACACATACAGCTCAGCTAGATGTACATTACATATATACAGCTCTACTGTGTACACATACAGCTCAGCTACATGTACATTACACATATACAGCTCTACTGTGTACACATACAGCTCAGCTACATGTACATTACACATATACAGCTCTACTGTGTACACATACAGCTCAGCTACATGCACATTACACATATACAGCTCTACTGTGTACACATACAGCTCAGCTACATGCACATTACACATATACAGCTCTACTGTGTACACATACAACTCAGCTACATGTACATTACACATATACAGCTCTACTGTGTACACATACAACTCAGCTACATGTACATTACACATATACAGCTCTACTATGTACACATTCAGCTCAGCTACACGTACATTACACATATACAGCTCTACTGTGTACACATACAGCTCAGCTACATGTACATTACACATATACAGCTCTACTGTGTACACATACAGCTCAGCTACATGCACATTACACATATATACAGCTCTACTGTGTACACATACAGCTCAGCTACATGTACATTACACATATACAGCTCTACTGTGTACACATACAGCTCAGCTACATGTACATTACACATATACAGCTCTACTGTGTACACATACAGCTCATCTACATGCACATTACACATATACAGCTCTACTGTGTACACATACAGCTCAGCTACATGCACATTACACATATACAGCTCTACTGTGTACACATACAGCTCAGCTACATGCACATTACACATATACAGCTCTACTGTGTACACATACAGCTCAGCTACATGCACATTACACATATACAGCTCTACTGTGTACACATACAGCTCAGCTACATGTACATTACACATATACAGCTCTACTGTGTACACATACAGCTCAGCTACATGCACATTACACATATACAGCTCTGTGTACACATACAGCTCAGCTACATGCACAGTACACATATACAGCTCTACT
This sequence comes from Hyla sarda, assembly GCF_029499605.1. Classification (NCBI taxonomy): domain Eukaryota; kingdom Metazoa; phylum Chordata; class Amphibia; order Anura; family Hylidae; genus Hyla; species Hyla sarda. The sequence goes on from NC_079189.1 coordinate 605,983,077, forward strand.
GTGTACACATACAGCTCAGCTACATGCACAGTACACATATACAGCTCTACTGTGTACACATACAGCTCAGCTACATGCACATTACACATATACAGCTCTACTGTGTACACATACAGCCCAGCTACATGTACATTACACATATACAGCTCTACTGTGTACACATACAGCTCAGCTACATGCACAGTACACATATACAGCTCTACTGTGTACACATACAGCTCAGCTACATGCACAGTACACATATACAGCTCTACTGTGTACACATACAGCTCAGCTACATGTACATTACACATATACAGCTCTACTGTGTACACATACAGCTCAGCTACATGTACATTACACATATACAGCTCTACTGTGTACACATACAGCTCAGCTACATGCACATTACACATATACAGCACTACTGTGTACACATACAGCTCAGCTACATGCACATTATACATATACAGCTCTACTGTGTACACATACAGCTCAGCTACATGCACATTACACATATACAGCTCTACTGTGTACACATACAGCTCAGCTACATGTACATTACACATATACAGCTCTACTGTGTACACATACAGCTCAGCTACATGTACATTACACATATACAGCTCTACTGTGTACACATACAGCTCAGCTACATGTACATTACACATATACAGCTCTACTGTGTACACATACAGCTCAGCTACATGTACATTACACATATACAGCTCTACTGTGTACACATACAGCTCAGCTACATGTACATTACACATATACAGCACTACTGTGTACACATACAGCTCAGCTACATGTACATTACACATATACAGCACTACTGTGTACACATACAGCTCAGCAACATGTACATTACACATATACAGCACTACTGTGTACACATACAGCTCAGCTACATGTACATTACACATATACAGCACTACTGTGTACACATACAGCTCAGCTACATGTACATTTCACATATACAGCTCTACTGTGTACACATACAGCTCAGCTACATGTACATTGCACATATACAGCTCTACTGTGTACACATACAGCTCAGCTACATGTACATTACACATATACAGCTCTACTGTGTACACATACAGCTCAGCTACATGCACATTACACACAGCTCTACTGTGTACACATACAGCTCACCTACATGCACATTACACCTATACAGCTCTACTGTGTACACATACAGCTCAGCTACATGTACATTACACATATACAGATCTACTGTGTACACATACAGCTCAGCTACATGTACATTACACATATACAGCACTACTGTGTAAACATACAGCTCAGCTACATGCACATTACACATATACAGCTCTACTGTGTACACATACAGCTCAGCTACATGTACATTACACATATACAGCACTACTGTGTCCACATACAGCTCAGCTACATGTACATTACACATATACAGCTCTACTGTGTCCACATACAGCTCAGCTACATGTACATTACACATATACAGCTCTACTGTGTACACATACAGCTCAGCTACATGTACATTACACATATACAGCTCTACTGTGTACACATACAGCTCAGCTACATGCACAGTACACATATACAGCTCTACTGTGTACACATACAGCTCAGCTACATGCACAGTACACATATACAGCTCTACTGTGTACACATACAGCTCAGCTACATGCACAGTACACATATACAGCTCTACTGTGTACACATACAGCTCAGCTACATGCACATTACACATATACAGCACTACTGTGTACACATACAGCTCAGCTACATGTACATTACACATATACAGCTCTACTGTGTACACATACAGCTCAGCTACATGTACATTACACATATACAGCTCTACTGTGTACACATACAGCTCAGCTACATGTACATTACACATATACAGCTCTACTGTGTACACATACAGCTCAGCTACATGCACAGTACACATATACAGCTCTACTGTGTACACATACAGCTCAGCTACATGTACATTGCACATATACAGCTCTACTGTGTACACATACAGCTCAGCTACATGTACATTACACATATACAGCTCTACTGTGTACACATACAGCTCAGCTACATGTACATTACACATATACAGCACTACTGTGTACACATACAGCTCAGCTACATGTACATTACACATATACAGCTCTACTGTGTACACATACAGCTCAGCTACATGTACATTACACATATACAGCACTACTGTGTACACATACAGCTCAGCTACATGTACATTACACATATACAGCACTACTGTGTACACATACAGCTCAGCTACATGTACATTACACATATACAGCTCTACTGTGTACACATACAGCTCAGCTACATGTACATTGCACATATACAGCTCTACTGTGTACACATACAGCTCAGCTACATGTACATTACACATATACAGCTCTACTGTGTACACATACAGCTCAGCTACATGCACATTACACATATACAGCACTACTGTGTACACATACAGCTCAGCTACATGCACATTACACATATACAGCACTACTGTGTACACATACAGCTCAGCTACATGTACATTTCACATATACAGCTCTACTGTGTACACATACAGCTCAGCTACATGTACATTGCACATATACAGCTCTACTGTGTACACATACAGCTCAGCTACATGTACATTACACATATACAGCTCTACTGTGTACACATACAGCTCAGCTACATGTACATTACACATATACAGCACTACTGTGTACACATACAGCTCAGCTACATGTACATTACACATATACAGCACTACTGTGTACACATACAGCTCAGCTACATGTACATTACACATATACAGCTCTACTGTGTACACATACAGCTCAGCTACATGTACATTACACATATACAGCTCTACTGTGTACACATACAGCTCAGCTACATGTACATTACACATATACAGCTCTACTGTGTACACATACAGCTCAGCTACATGCACAGTACACATATACAGCTCTACTGTGTACACATACAGCTCAGCTACATGTACATTACACATATACAGCTCTACTGTGTACACATACAGCTCAGCTACATGTACATTACACATATACAGCTCTACTGTGTACACATACAGCTCAGCTACATGTACATTACACATATACAGCACTACTGTGTACACATACAGCTCAGCTACATGCACATTATACATATACAGCTCTACTGTGTACACATACAGCTCAGCTACATGCACATTACACATATACAGCTCTACTGTGTACACATACAGCTCAGCTACATGTACATTACACATATACAGCTCTACTGTGTACACATACAGCTCAGCTACATGTACATTACATATATACAGCTCTACTGTGTACACATACAGCTCAGCTACATGTACATTACACATATACAGCTCTACTGTGTACACATACAGCTCAGCTACATGTACATTACACATATACAGCTCTACTGTGTACACATACAGCTCAGCTACATGCACATTACACATATACAGCTCTACTGTGTACACATACAGCTCAGCTACATGTACATTACACATATATAGCTCTACTGTGTACACATACAGCTCAGCTACAAGTACATTACACATATACAGCTCTACTGTGTACACATACAGCTCAGCTACATGTACATTACACATATACAGCTCTACTGTGTACACATACAGCTCAGCTACATGTACATTACACATATACAGCACTACTGTGTACACATACAGCTCAGCTACATGTACATTACACATATACAGCACTACTGTGTACACATACAGCTCAGCTACATGTACATTACACATATACAGCTCTACTGTGTACACATACAGCTCAGCTACATGTACATTACACATATACAGCACTACTGTGTACACATACAGCTCAGCTACATGTACATTACACATATACAGCACTACTGTGTACACATACAGCTCAGCTACATGTACATTTCACATATACAGCTCTACTGTGTACACATACAGCTCAGCTACATGTACATTGCACATATACAGCTCTACTGTGTACACATACAGCTCAGCTACATGTACATTACACATATACAGCACTACTGTGTACACATACAGCTCAGCTACATGTACATTACACATATACAGCACTACTGTGTACACATACAGCTCAGCTACATGTACATTACACATATACAGCTCTACTGTGTACACATACAGCTCAGCTACATGTACATTACACATATACAGCACTACTGTGTACACATACAGCTCAGCTACATGTACATTACACATATACAGCACTACTGTGTACACATACAGCTCAGCTACATGTACATTTCACATATACAGCTCTACTGTGTACACATACAGCTCAGCTACATGTACATTGCACATATACAGCTCTACTGTGTACACATACAGCTCAGCTACATGTACATTACACATATACAGCTCTACTGTGTACACATACAGCTCAGCTACATGCACATTACACACAGCTCTACTGTGTACACATACAGCTCACCTACATGCACACTACACCTATACAGCTCTACTGTGTACACATACAGCTCAGCTACATGCACATTACACATATACAGCACTACTGTGTAAACATACAGCTCAGCTACATGCACATTATACATATACAGCTCTACTGTGTACACATACAGCTCAGCTACATGTACATTACACATATACAACACTACTGTGTACACATACAGCTCAGCTACATGTACATTACACATATACAGCTCTACTGTGTACACATACAGCTCAGCTACATGCACATTACACATATACAGCTCTACTGTGTACACAAACAGCTCAGCTACATGTACATTACACATATACAGCTCTACTGTGTACACATACAGCTCAGTTACATGCACATTACACATATACAGCTCTACTGTGTACACATACAGCTCAGCTACATGCACATTACACATATACAGCTCTACTGTGTACACATACAGCTCAGCTACATGTACATTACACATATACAGCTCTACTGTGTACACATACAGCTCAGCTACATGTACATTACACATATACATCACTACTGTGTACACATACAGCTCAGCTACATGCACATTACACATATACAGTTCTACTGTGTACACATACAGCTCAGCTACATGCACATTACACATATACAGCTCTACTGTGTACACATACAGCTCAGCTACATGTATATTACACATATACAGCTCTACTGTGTACACATACAGCTCAGCTACATGTACATTACACATATACAGCTCTACTGTGTACACATACAGCTCAGCTACATGTACATTACACATATACAGCTCTACTGTGTACACATACAGCTCAGCTACATGTACATTACACATATACAGCTCTACTGTGTACACATACAGCTCAGCTACATGCACATTACACATATACAGCTCTACTGTGTACACATACAGCTCAGCTACATGTACATTACACATATACAGCTCTACTGTGTACACATACAGCTCAGCTACATGTACATTACACATATACAGCTCTACTGTGTACACATACAGCTCAGCTACATGTGCATTACACATATACAGCTCTACTGTGTACACATACAGCTCAGCTACATGTACATTACACATATACAGCTCTACTGTGTACACATACAGCTCAGCTACATGTACATTACACATATACAGCTCTACTGTGTACACATACAGCTCAGCTACATGTACATTACACATATACAGCTCTACTGTGTACACATACAGCACAACTACATGTACATTACACATATATACAGCTCTACTGTGTACACATACAGCTCAGCTACATGTACATTACACATATACAGCTCTACTGTGTACACATACAGCTCAGCTACATGTACATAACACATATACAGCTCTACTGTGTACACATACAGCTCAGCTACATGCACATTACACATATATACAGCTCTACTGTGTACACATACAGCTCAGCTACATGTACATTTCACATATATACAGCACTACTGTGTACACATACAGCTCAGCTACATGTACATTTCACATATACAGCTCTACTGTGTACACATACAGCTCAGCTACATGTACATTGCACATATACAGCTCTACTGTGTACACATACAGCTCAGCTACATGTACATTACACATATACAGCTCTACTGTGTACACATACAGCTCAGCTACATGCACATTACACACAGCTCTACTGTGTACACATACAGCTCACCTACATGCACATTACACCTATACAGCTCTACTGTGTACACATACAGCTCAGCTACATGCACATTACACATATACAGCACTACTGTGTAAACATACAGCTCAGCTACATGCACATTATACATATACAGCTCTACTGTGTACACATACAGCTCAGCTACATGTACTTTACACATATACAGCTCTACTGTGTACACATACAGCACAACTACATGTACATTACACATATATACAGCTCTACTGTGTACACATACAGCTCAGCTACATGCACATAACACATATACAGCTCTACTGTGTACACATACAGCTCAGCTACATGTACATTACACATATACAGCACTACTGTGTACACACACAGCTCAGCTACATGTACATTACACATATACAGCTCTACTGTGTACACATACAGCTCAGCTACATTACACATATACAGCTCTACTGTGTACACATACAGCTCAGCTACATGTACATTACACATATACAGCTCTACTGTGCACACATACAGCTCAGCTACATGCACATTACACATATACAGCTCTACTGTGTACACATACAGCTCAGCTACATGTACATTACACATATACAGCTCTACTGTGTACACATACAGCTCAGCTACATGCACATTACACATATACAGCTCTACTGTGTACACATACAGCTCAGCTACATGTACATTACACATATACAGCTCTACTGTGTACACATACAGCTCAGCTACATGCACATTACACATATACAGCTCTACTGTGTACACATACAGCACAGCTACATGTACATTACACATATACAGCACTACTGTGTACACATACAGCTCAGCTACATGCACATTACACATATACAGCTCTACTGTGTACACATACAGCTCAGCTACATATACATTACACATATACAGCACTACTGTGTACACATACAGCTCAGCTACATGTACATTACACATATACAGCTCTACTGTGTACACATACAGCTCAGCTACATGTACATTACACATATACAGCTCTACTGTGTACACATACAGCTCAGCTACATGTACATTACACATATACAGCTCTACTGTGTACACATACAGCTCAGCTACATGTACATTACACATATACAGCTCTACTGTGTACACATACAGCTCAGCTACATGCACATTACACATATACAGCTCTACTGTGTACACATACAGCTCAGCTACATGTACATTACACATATACAGCTCTACTGTGTACACATACAGCTCAGCTACATGTACATTACACATATACAGCTCTACTGTGTACACATACAGCTCAGCTACATGTACATTACACATATACAGCTCTACTGTGTACACATACAGCTCATCTACATGCACATTACACATATACAGCACTACTGTGTACACATACAGCTCAGCTACATGCACATTACACATATACAGCTCTACTGTGTACACATACAGCTCAGCTACATGTACATTACACATATACAGCTCTACTGTGTACACATACAGCTCAGCTACATGTACATTACACATATACAGCTCTACTGTGTACACATACAGCTCACCTACATGTACATTACACATACACAGCCCTACTGTGTACACATACAGCTCAGCTACATGTACATTACACATATACAGCACTACTGTGTACACATACAGCCCAGCTACATGCACATTACACATATACAGCTCTACTGTGTACACATACAGCTCAGCTACATGCACATTACACATATACAGCTCTACTGTGTACACATACAGCTCAGCTACATGTACATTACACATATACAGCTCTACTGTGTACACATACAGCTCAGCTACATGTACATTACACATATACAGCTCTACTGTGTACACATACAGCTCAGCTACATGCACATTACACATATACAGCTCTACTGTGTACACATACAGCTCAGCTACATGTACATTACACATATACAGCTCTACTGTGTACACATACAGCTCAGCTACATGTACATTGCACATATACAGCTCTACTGTGTACACATACAGCTCAGCTACATGCACATTACACATATACAGCTCTACTGTGTACACATACAGCTCAGCTACATGTACATTACACATATACAGCTCTACTGTGTACACATACAGCTCAGCTACATGCACATTACACATATACAGCTCTACTGTGTACACATACAGCTCAGCTACATGCACATTACATATATACAGCTCTACTGTGTACACATACAGCTCAGCTACATGTACATTACACATATACAGCTCTACTGTGTACACATACAGCTCAGCTACATGCACATTACACACAGCTCTGCTGCAGACATATATAACACACACATACACAGCTCTGCACCACGCACATCACACACACACAGCTCTGCTGCATACACATAACTTCAGCTCATCCAGCTGCGATCACAACCAGAACAGCAGAGTCCTGCATACACTGAGCAGATGAGCCTAGAGCAGCAGCCCCTGATCATGTGACTCCTCCTCCTCCATGTGACTGATCACATGACGGTGACATCATCGCAGGTCCTGTAAGTACACGTCTTTTGGGTAGGTGAAGGTTTGTATATATACCTGTGTAGATTTGGGGCACATAATATAATGGGGTTATTATCAGCTCTCATCTATAAACAGCGCCCCCTGTCCTCAGGTCATTTGATGTATTACACTTCAGCCCCATTGAAGTGAATGCGGTATAGCTGCATTATCTCACACTATAGATGTTTGTTCTTAACCCTTTCTTAACACTACGTACATAAAATATTAAAGGGGTATTCCGGGAATTTTTTTTATGTGACTATGCTACAGGGGCTGTTAGTGTAGTTCATAATATAGTGTCTGTACCTGTGTGTGACTGTTTTCTCACAATTCTTATGTGATTTTCACCCCAATATTTATTTTTAACAACATACTTATATCCTGACCTCATATCCTGACCCTATATGCCATCCTCATATCCTGTCCTTATATTCCATCCTTTTATCCTGACCTCATATCCCGACCCTGTATGCCATCCTCTTATCCTGTCCTTATATCTCGTCCTCATATCCCGACCTCACATCCTGTCCTTATATTCCATCCTTATATCCTGACCTCATATCCTGTCCTTATATTCCATCCTTATATCCTGACCTCATATCCTGTCCTTATATCTCATCCTCATATCCTGTCCTTGTATCTCATCCTCATATCCTGTCATTTTATTCCATCCTTATATCCTGACCTCATATCCTGTCCTTATATCTCATCCTCATATCTGTCCTTGTATCTCGTCCTCATATCCCGATCTCACATCCTGTCCTTTTATTCCTTCCTTATATCCTGACCTCATATCCTGACCCTATATGCCATCCTCTTATCCTGTCCTTATATCTCATCCTCATATCCTGACCTCATATCCCGACCCTCTATGCCATCCTCTTATCCTGTCCTTATATCTCGTCCTCATATCCCGACCTCACATCCTGTTCTTTTATTCCATCCTTATATCTTGACCTCATATCCTGACCCTATATCTCATCCTCATATCCTGTCTTCATATCTCAATCCCATATCAAAACCTCACATCCCAGCCTCATACCCCAACCTCCTATCTCGTCCTCATATCCCAACACCTCCGATCTTGTCCTCATACCCTGTCCTTGTACCCCATCCTTTTATCCTGATCTTCTATCCTATCCCATCTTTATACCCTGACCTCTTATTCCATCTTCCTATCTTATCCTGTACTCATATCCCGTCCCCATATATTAACCCTATATCCCAACATTACATCCTGTCCTCATATCCCGTCTTGGTATCCCTACCTCATATCCCGTCCTCATATCCTGACTTCACATTCCAACCTTATATACTGAACTCATATGTCGCCCTCAATATCCCAACCTCATATCCTGCCCTCACATCCCAACTTTAAAGCGTACCTGTCAGATCACCCAAAAAAAAAACAAATCTGTGATAAGTTGCTCAGTATCTCATCCTGATCATGTACATATCATTTTTATGTGTCTATGACTTATATTTCTCTCAGAATTAGCTCTTTTTCTGAATTACCTTAATGTTGTTGACTAGAAGCAGGGGGTGGGTGCCTTTCTTCTCCTCAGGTGATAACCACTCCCCCTCCCTCACTCTCCTCAGTCACTGGTCTCAGTGAGCATCTGTAACCCTTTCCTTTCTGGTTTTATGCTATACACAAACACTGTGTGCTTACAGCTTTTGCAAAACTACAGCTCCCAGCATGCCCACACATCCTTTGAGTTGTAGTTTTGCAACAGCTGGAGGCATATGATTGGTAAAACTCAGATTTACAGCAGTGTTGCTGCAGGCTGTGTTCCTCCTACTGTTGCAAAACTACACCTCCCAGCATGCCCACACATCATTTGGCTGTGCAGGAATGCTAGGAGTTTTGCAACAGCTGGAGGCGTATGATTGTAGTCCCCCTGTATTAGATATACACACACACTGACTTAATTTATTCATACACATGCACATTACATAGACAACACAGATTTACACACATATATATCCACACACACACACACACATATGCAGGGACACTTACTTTTTAAACAAAAAACCCTCCATTCAGTCCCCATCTTCAGTCCCCAGCTTCTTTCATCATCTGCTCACAGGCAGCAGTGTACTCCCGCCCCTTCTCCTCACAGGCAGCAGTGTACTCCCGTCCCTCCCCCCTTCTCCTCACACAGGAGACTATAAAGTAAACGCAGACAGTGAGGGAGCTGATCACTGCAGCTTTAGATCTGCAGACCTGTCAATCAAGAAGTAGGTCCATGTCGTAGGTGATGACGAGTGGACACAGCCAGGCTGGTATGTTTCCCATGAGGTAGTTGTTTGACTGGCTTTTTCAGTATGAAATACTGAAAGTTTTTTTAATGAAAGCAATTACAAAACCTATTGGTGCATGCTTTACAACTTATCAAAAGTTTTTATATCTGACAGTGCCCATTTAAATACTGACCTTATATCCTGCACTCACATCCCGACCGTAAATACTATCCTCATAGCCTATCCTTACATCCCCTGCTCACATCCCGACCTTATATACTGACCTTCAACCCCCAATCGCTTTATTACAGCTCAGGCCCAACTTATGCCCAAGCTTTGCATGTCTGGGTGAACGAGATGGTCCAGCTTTTGGTTTTTTCTTCCTTGCCTTCTAATAACCACTTTAATTTTCTACTTACAGACTCATATGAGGACTTGTTTTTTGCGCCATCAATTGTTCTTTGTAATTACATCAATCATTTTACCACCAAATCTACAGTGAATAAAAAAAATATTTGTGGAGCAAAAGGTAAAAACCCACCATTTTAACCGGCGTTGCCCAGTCTTCCTACCTAAGCCTTGTGGGAGGGGAAAAGCAACAACGATACTCTCATTTTTATGACTGGAGAGGTGACACTGCTGGGAATGCTGGGACATTATATAGTAATGGAGGGGTCTGGTGATGACTGGAGAGGTGACACTGCTGGGAATGCTGGGACATTATACAGTAATGGAGGGGTCTGGTGATGACTGGAGAGGTGACACTGCTGGGACATTATACAGTAATGGAGGGGTCTGGTGATGACTGGAGAGGTGACACTGCTGGGACATTATACAGTAATGGAGGGGTCTGGTGATGACTGGAGAGGTGACCCTGCTGGGACATTATACAGTAATGGAGAGGTCTGGTGATGACTGGAGAGGTGACACTGCTGGGACATTATACAGTAATGGAGGGGTCTGGTGATGACTGGAGAGGTGACACTGCTGGGGCATTATACAGTAATGGAGGGGTCTGGTGATGACTGGAGAGGTGACACTGCTGGGAATGCTCGGACATTGTACAGTAATGGAGGGGTCTGGTGATGACTGGAGAGGTGACACTGCTGGGACATTATACAGTAATGGAGGGGTCTGGTGATGACTGCAGAGGTGACACTACTGGGACATTATACAGTAATGGAGGGGTCTGGTGATGACTGGAGAGGTGACACTGCTGGGAATGCTGGGACATTATACAGTAATGGAGGGGTCTGGTGATGACTGGAGAGGTGACACTTCTGGGAATGCTGGGACATTATATAGTAATGGAGGGGTCTGGTGATGACTGGAGAGGTGACACTGCTGGGACATTATACAGTAATGGGGGGGTCTGGTGATGACTGGAGAGGTGACACTGCTGGGACATTATACAGTAATGGAGGGGTCTGGTGATGACTGGAGAGGTGACACTGCTGGGACATTATACAGTAATGGAGGGGTCTGGTGATGACTGGAGAGGTGACACTGCTGGGAATGCTGGGACATTATACAGTAATGGAGGGGTCTGGTGATGACTGGAGAGGTGACACTGCTGGGACATTATACAGTAATGGAGGGGTCTGGTGATGACTGGAGAGGTGACACTGCTGGGAATGCTGGGACATTATACAGTAATGGAGGGGTCTGGTGATGACTGGAGAGGTGACACTGCTGGGACATTATACAGTAATGGAGGGGTCTGGTGATGACTGGAGAGGTGACACTGCTGGGAATGCTGGGACATTATACAGTAATGGAGGGGTCTGGTGATGACTGGAGAGGTGACACTGCTGGGAATGCTGGGACATTATACAGTAATGGAGGAGTCTGGTGATGACTGGAGAGGTGACACTGCTGGGAATGCTGGGACATTATACAGTAATGGAGGGGTCTGGTGATGACTGGAGAGGTGACACTGCTGGGAATACTGGGATATTATACAGTAATGGAGGGGTCTGGTGATGACTGGAGAGGTGACACTGCTGGGACATTATACAGTAATGGAGGGGTCTGGTGATGACTGGAGAGGTGACACTGCTGGGAATGCTGGGACATTATACAGTAATGGAGGGGTCTGGTGATGACTGGAGAGGTGACACTGCTGGGAATGCTGGGACATTATACAGTAATGGAGGGGTCTGGTGATGACTGGAGAGGTTACACTGCTGGGAATGCTGGGACATTATACAGTAATGGAGGGGTCTGGTGATGACTGGAGAGGTGACACTGCTGGGACATTATACAGTAATGGAGGGGTCTGGTGATGACTGGAGAGGTGACACTGCTGGGACATTATATAGTAATGGAGGGGTCTGGTGATGACTGGAGAGGTGACACTGCTGGAAATGCTGGGACATTATACAGTAATGGAGGGGTCTGGTGATGACTGGAGAGGTGACACTGCTGGGACATTATACAGTAATGGAGGGGTCTGGTGATGACTGGAGAGGTGACACTGCTGGGAATGCTGGGACATTATACAGTAATGGAGGGGTCTGGTGATGACTGGAGAGGTGACACTGCTGGGACATTATACAGTAATGGAGGGGTCTGGTGATGACTGGAGAGGTGACACTGCTGGGAATGCTGGGACATTATACAGTAATGGAGGGGTCTGGTGATGACTGGAGAGGTGACCCTGCTGGGAATGCTGGGACATTATACAGTAATGGAGGGGTCTGGTGATGACTGGAGAGGGGACACCGCTGGGAATGCTGGGACATTATACAGTAATGGAGGGGTCTGATGATGACTGGAGAGGTGACACTGCTGGGAATGCTGGGACATTATACAGTAATGGAGGGGTCTGGTGATGACTGGAGAGGTGACACTGCTGGGAATGCTGGGACATTATACAGTAATGGAGGGATCTGGTGATGACTGGAGAGGTGACACTGCTGGGAATGCTGGGACATTATATAGTAATGGAGGGGTCTGGTGATGACTGGAGAGGTGACCCTGCTGGGAATGCTGGGATATTATACAGTAATGGAGGGGTCTGGTGATGACTGGAGAGGTGACACTGCTGGGAATGCCGGGACATTATATAGTAATGGAGGGGTCTGGTGATGACTGGAGAGGTGACACTGCTGGGAATGCTGGGACATTATATAGTAATGGAGGGGTCTGGTGATGACTGGAGAGGTGACACTGCTGGGAATGCTGGGACATTATACAGTAATGGAGGGGTCTGGTGATGACTGGAGAGGTGACCCTGCTGGGACATTATACAGTAATGGAGGGGTCTGGTGATGACTGGAGAGGTGACACTGCTGGGACATTATACAGTAATGGAGGGGTCTGGTGATGACTGGAGAGGTGACACTTCTGGGAATGCTGGGACATTATACAGTAATGGAGGGGTCTGGTGATGACTGGAGAGGTGACACTGCTGGGAATGCTGGGACATTATATAGTAATGGAGGGGTCTGGTGATGACTGGAGAGGTGACCCTGCTGGGAATGCTGGGATATTATACAGTAATGGAGGGGTCTGGTGATGACTGGAGAGGTGACACTGCTGGAAATGCTGGGACATTATACAGTAATGGAGGGGTCTGGTGATGACTGGAGAGGTGACACTGCTGGGAATGCTGGGACATTATACAGTAATGGAGGGGTCTGATGATGACTGGAGAGGTGACACTGCTGGGAATGCTGGGACATTATACAGTAATGGAGGGGTCTGGTGATGACTGGAGAGGTGACACTGCTGGGACATTATACAGTAATGGAGGGGTCTGGTCATGACTGGAGAGGTGACACTGCTGGGACATTATACAGTAATGGAGGGGTCTGGTGATGACTGGAGAGGTGACACTGCTGGGACATTATACAGTAATGGAGGGATCTGGTGATGACTGGAGAGGTGACACTGCTGGGACATTATATAGTAATGGAGGGGTCTGGTGATGACTGGAGAGGTGACCCTGCTGGGAATGCTGGGATATTATACAGTAATGGAGGGGTCTGATGATGACTGGAGAGGTGACACTGCTGGGAATGCCGGGACATTATATAGTAATGGAGTGGTCTGGTGATGACTGGAGAGGTGACCCTGCTGGGAATGCTGGGATATTATACAGTAATGGAGGGGTCTGGTGATGACTGGAGAGGTGACACTGCTGGGACATTATACAGTAATGGAGGGGTCTGATGATGACTGGAGAGGTGACACTGCTGGCAATGCTGGGACATTATACAGTAATGGAGGGGTCTGGTGATGACTGGAGAGGTGACACTGCTGGAAATGCTGGGACATTATACAGTAATGGAGGGGTCTGGTGATGACTGGAGAGGTGACACTGCTGGGAATGCTGGGATATTATACAGTAATGGAGGGGTCTGGTGATGACTGGAGAGGTGACACTGCTGGGAATGCTGGGACATTATACAGTAATGGAGGGGTCTGGTGATGACTGGAGAGGTGACACTGCTGGGACATTATACAGTAATGGAGGGGTCTGGTGATGACTGGAGAGGTGACACTGCTGGGAATGCTGGGACATTATACAGTAATGGAGGGGTCTGGTGATGACTGGAGAGGTGACACTGCTGGGACATTATACAGTAATGGAGAGGTCTGGTGATGACTGGAGAGGTGACACTGCTGGGAATGCTGGGACATTATATAGTAATGGAGGGGTCTGGTGATGACTGGAGAGGTGACACTGCTGGGAATGCTGGGACATTATACAGTAATGGAGGGGTCTGGTGATGACTGGAGAAGTGACACTGCTGGGAATGCTGGGACATTATACAGTAATGGAGGGGTCTGGTGATGACTGGAGAGGTGACACTGCTGGGAATGCTGGGACATTATACAGTAATGGAGGGGTCTGGTGATGACTGGAGAGGTGACACTGCTGGGAATGCTGGGACATTATACAGTAACACCACTGGAGGGGTCGGGGTGATGACTGTATCATTGTGTGTCAGGTTCCTATAAGGTGTCAGGACGTGGCGGTCTATTTCTCCATGGAGGAGTGGGAGTATGTAGAAGGACACAAGGATCAGTACAAGGATCAGGTGATGATGGAGGATCAGCAGCCCCTCACATCAGCAGGTAATAGACATGACTATATACACACGTCCTCTCATTATTTGTATGTAAAGAATTAATTCAGTCTCTGTATGTGTTCCCTACAGTCAGATCCAGTAAGAGAACAGCACCAGAGAGGTGTCCCCGTCCTCTTCTTCCACAGGATCAGGTAGATGGAGATATTCCCTATGATCTGTAGAAGGGCTGTGAAGCTCTTTTGGTCAGTCCCCTCAACCTCCATGACTCCTCATCTCCTGCTCATCTGTAACATTCCAGGTGACTTATCCTACTGTCTGATGACTTTTACAATATTTTTTCCATATCTTATAAATCAGGGAGAAGATCTGAACTGTTTTAATGCTACAGACATAAAGGAAGAAAAAGAGACACATGTGAGCGGTGATGAGCAGTATAAGGAAGACATTCCTACAGGGAACGATCTGATCAATATTAATGCTATAGACATAAAGGAAGAAGAAGAGACAGATGTGAGCGGTGATGAGCAGTACAAGGAGGACATTCCTATAGGGATAGATTTGATCTATATTAATGCTATTGACATAAAGGAAGAGGAAGAGACAGATGTGAGCGGTGATGAGCAGTATAAGGAGGATATTCCTACAGGTAACTTCCCAGGTGAGTACTAACCACTAAATGCAGAGCACAGTCACATTCATTCAGGACATACATTCATGCCCATTGTCGTGAAGCAGTTAAATCAAAATATGTTTATCTCAAAGTTTCGACCCCTATAACTTTTTTAGTTTTCCCATTTTCTAGACTAATATATATGTCCTGTAATCTGGACTATAAAATGTCCTGTAATCTGGACTATTCCTCAGGACTGTAACCCCCCCAGTCGACCAAAAAAAATTGTTTACCTCTCATGTTTTTTGTAGCAATAATCTATTTAACCTTGAAGATGTCAGAAGAGCCGGAGACAGGTGTGGGGACAAGATTCTTCTGAGAAAACCGGTTTAGGACAAGAGGCTTGAGGAGAGAGACGTGGAAGGAATTGGGAATACGTAACGTAGCAGGTAGACAGAGTTTGTAGGAGGCAGCGTTGATTTTTTTTTTAGAATCTGGAAGGGACCAAGGTGGCGAGGACCAAGCTTGTAACAGGGGATCTTGAAGCCGATGTATTTGGATGAAAGCAACACCCTGTCACCTGGAGAGAAGGACGGAGGAGGTCTTCTACTTTTATCAACTTGCGCCTTCATACGTGAAGAAGCCTGGGATAACAACTGTCGGGTCTGTTGCCAGATTGTGGAGAAGTCACGGACCAGCTCATCAACAGCAGGCACACCAGAGGAGACTGGGAGAGGAAGAGGAGAACGGAGATGGAGCCCGTAGACAACAAAAAAGGGATACTACCTCTTGGACTCGGAATCCTTATGATTTTAAGAGAATTCAGCACAGGGGAGAAGGTCGACCCAATCATCTTGCCGAGCTGAAACAAAATGCCAAAGATAAGTCTCAAGGATTTGATTAACCTCTCCACCTGACCGTTGGACTGAGGGTGGTAGGCCGAGGAGAAGTCCAGCTTGATGTCCAGACGGTTATAAAAGGGCTCGCCAGAACTTAGGGACAAACTGCACACCACGATCCAAAACGATATGTTGAGGAAGACCATGTAAACGAAAGACATGCAGCAAGAAGTACTTTGCCAGCTGTGGAGCAGAAGGAAGACCTGGTAGAGGAATGAAATGAGCCATCTTGTAAAACCGATCTACAACGACCCAAATGACACTGTTCTTATTAGATGGTGGCAAATCGGGGATGAAATCCATGGCAATATGGGACCAGGGAGTCTCTGGAATGGGTAAAGGCTGTAAGAGTCCTGCAGGTCTCTGTCGAGGAGTTTTGGCACAAGTTTCACAGGATCAAACAAAATCAGAAACATCACGTTTGAGATGGGGCCACCAGTAATGCCAAGAGATTTGAAGTAGAGTCTTGTGTATTCCAGGGTGTCCTGCTGTCAAGGAAGAATGACCCCATTTCAGTACCTTGCATCTTAATCGGGCGGGCACAAAGGATTTTCCTGGAGGAACTTGTTGAATTTCAGCAGGAGCGGCAGGAATCAAACGGTCAGGAGGAATAATAGGCCTAGGCGTGGAGTCCAAAACAATGACGTCAGAGGACCTGGAGAGAGCATCTGCTCTGATGTTCTTGTCTGCTGGACGGAAGTGGATGAAGAAGTTGAACCTAGAAAAGAACAGTGACCACCTTGCCTGGCGGGGGTTCAAACGCTGAGCAGACTGATGGTATAGAAGATTCTTATGGTCGGAGTAGATGCTGACCGGATGAGAAGAACCTTCCAATAAATTTCGCCATTCCTCCAAAGCTAGCTTGATAGCGAAGAGTTCACAATCTACAATGGAGTAATTCCTCTCAGCAAGGAGAGAAGGTCTTAGAGAAGAACCCACAAGTTACAGTCTTGCCCTTGGCATTTTTCTGAGTAAGAACGGCACCTGCTCCAATAGATGAGGCATCAACCTCCAAAGTAAAGGGCCTCTCTTGATCAGGTATTGTAATCATGGGAGCAGAGGCAAACGCAAACTTTAAACGGGAGAAGGCCTCCTCAGCCTCTTGAGGCCAAGACTTATAATTAGAAGCCTTCTTAGTGAGAGCCACAATTGGAGCAACCAAGGACGAAAAATGTGGGATAAATTGACGATAATAGTTAGCGTATCCCAGAAAGCGTTGAATAGCATGTAGGCCCGAAGGACGAGGCCAATCCAACTCTGCAGACAATTTATCTGGATCCATCTGCAGGCCCCGAAGAGAGACAATGTAGCCAAGAAACAGTAGACTAGACTTCTCGAACAGACATTTCTCCAGTTTGCCATAGAGATGATTCTTCCGTAGTCGCTGAAGAACCAGACGAACATGAGTACGATGCTCCTCTAAGTTGGAAGAGAAGATCAGGATGTCATCTAGGTATACGACAACACAGGTAGAGAAGATCACAGAAGATATAATTGACAAACTCTTGAAAAACGGCTGGAGTATTGCAGAGACCAAAAGGCATTACGAGATACTCAAAATGTCCATCACCAGTATCGATTTTGCCGTTTTCCATTCATCTTCCTTGTGGATACGAATGAGGATATACGCTCCACGCAAGTCCAACTTTGAGAAGACCTTGGCACCACGTAGACGGTCAAAAAGTTCTGAGATAAGAGGTAGTGGGTAACTGTTCTTGCCCGTGATTTTTTTAAGTTCCCTGTATTCAATACATGGACGGAGTGAGACATCCTTCTTCCCTACAAAGAAGAAACCAGCTCCAGCAGGAGAAGAGGACTTAAGAATAAATGTATTTTGGAGATTATCCTGGAAATACTCAGCCATGGCTTTGGTCTCAGGAACCAATAGAGGGTATATCCTTCCACGAGGAGGAGTTGTACCAGGCAGAAGAAGTTGTACCAGGCAGAAGATCAATAGGGCAGTCATAAGGACGATATGGAGACTCAGCCTGTTTCTTGCAGAATATATCAGAGAAATCTTGGTAAGGTGGAGGCAGACCAGGTAAAGGAGGAGGACGAGAAACAATTTTTTGACAGAGCTGTCCCCAGCTAATAATTTCTCCAGTTCTCCAATCTAGTTGCGGAGGGTGATGTTGGAGCCAAGGAAGGCCAAGAAGAAGCTCAGAAGTACAGTGAGGCAGTACATAGAATTCAATCTTTTCTTTATGAAAGACACCCACTTGCATGACGAGAGGCTCAGTACAGAATAGCACCTTGCAGTCCAAATTTTGTCCATTAACAGAGGAGATGAACAAAGGCTTGGCAAGCCAAGTAACAGGAAGATGATATTTGTGGATGAAAGAAGCATCAATAGTCACCTGCAGATCCAGAATCCAAAAATGCTGTAGCGCTAAAGGAAGCGAAGACTTGTACAGAAATGGTCAAGCGAGGAGAGGTGGTATTCGCACCTAGGGCACGTAGGAGAGGCGTCCCTTGGTGTGAATACCACCTCTCCTTGCTTGACCATTTCCCGTCTTCAGGGATACAGTGGACGAACAGAACAGTCATTGAGGATGTGCTCCAGGCTAGCACAATACAAACACAAATCCTCACTGCGTTGTCTTGATCTCTCCTATTGCGTAAGATGGGAACGATCCACTTGCATAGCCTCTTCAGCAAGAGGTGCAGGAAACTGTAGAGGAGGACATTGAAACACGGGTGCCAGGCGAGGATATCTCCCTGTTCGAGCAGGTTCCCTCTCTAAGCGCAGTTCTTCCTGCCTCTCAGCAAAACGCACATGAATCCGTGTGGCCAGGGGGTTCATTCAGAGAAGGAGGATTACGTGCAGCCAGGGTATCATTAATCCTGCTAGACAGTCCTTTTCTGAATGTGGCACACAAGGCCTCCTCATTCCATGCTAGTTCTGAGGCTAGAGTGCGGAATTGAACCGCGTAGTCACCAATGGAAGAATTCCCTTGACATAGGTTCAGCAAAGCCGACTCAGCAGAAGAGGCACGTGCGGGTTCCTCAAAGACACAGCGAAATTCTGCCAGAAAATTCGTTAAGTTGGAAGCTACTGGATCACCGTGGTCCCAAAGGGGTGTAGCCAAGGCCAGGGCTTTGCCGTACAGTAGGCTAATGAAAAGGCCACCTTCGCACGTTCCATCAGAAACAGTTCAGACATGAGCTCCAAGTGCATGGAGCACTGTGTAACAAAGCCTCTGCATAACTTGGAATCGCCTCATATTTAGAGGGTAATGGTAGACGTAGCTGGGAGCCAGAAGACACTGCAGGAGCTGGACGAGGGAGTGGGACAGATTGCGGGTGCTGCTGCAAGGCCAAAAGCTGTTGTATCATAGCAGACTGTTGGGTAAGTTGCTGCGCCTGTCGTGCCAGTTGCTGAGAATGACATACCACAACGGAGGGAAGATCTGCGACTTCAGGCAGGTGTACCTCAGCGGGATCCATGGCCGGATCTTACTGTAACATCCCGTTTCAGAAGACAGGACCTCTGGTGGATGTGGATCCGCTGGACCTGTGTGGCAGATGATTCGGGCCATACCAGGGAGCGGAGTCTAAGGTGCCGCTGGTTTTTACCAGAGCCCGCCGCAAAGCGGGATGAACTTGCTGCGGCATACGACAATCAGGTCGCTACCCCTGGCACGACTCGATCACATAGGCGGCTGAGGAGATGCAAGGCACAGGAGGGATAAGGCAGCTCATAGTCTGGATAGCAGAAGGTCAGGGCAGGCAGCACAGTAGCGTAGTCAGGACGTAGCAGGAGGTCAGTAGGCAGGCGGCAGAGGAGCAAGGTCGGGTCACAGAGCACAGATACACAGAAAGACAACTCTCAGGAATGCTTTCTCCCAGGCACAAGGCAACTAAGATCTGGCAGGGAAGTGAGGCGGGTGGAGGAATTTATCAATGAGTCACAGGTGAATTACAATAATGAGCGCACTGGCCCCTTTAAATGTTAAAGCTCTAGCGCGCGCCCTAGGGGACGGGGACACGCGTGCTGGAGCAGAAAGGCAGAGGCGGGGCAGGAGAAGCACCAGGTGGGTGATGGACTGGGGCTCGCATGCGGGCGCATCCCTCGATGTGAGTCCCAGCACCGCCGGCAGCAGCAGGTAACGGGACCATGCGCTCATGGCCAGCGTGTGTGGCCGGAGTGCATAACGTAACAAACCGCGTGGTGAATGGTGTAAATGTAAAAAAATACCAACGTCCAGCACTGCTGATTTCGGTCACTTCTTATACCAAAAATAAATAAATAAAAAATTATCCAATCACAACAAAAATGGTACCTTGATGACCGACCCCGATGACTGATTTATTTTTCAGTTTTGGTCCACCTATTGTTTTTTTGTTTGTTTTTTTGTGAGTGATGTAATTACAATTTGTCCCACAAAAAATAAAAGCCTCATATGGCTGTGTAGGTGGAGGATTAAAGGAGTTATGGAGTTTAAAAGGAGAGAAGCATAAAAAAATAAATAAAAAAAATCCAAAAAGGAAAATTGACCTGTCATTAACCCCTTAAGGACGCAGGACGTACTCAAACGTCCCCTTTTCCGAGTCCTTAAGGACTCAGGACGTTTGAGTACGTCCTGTCAAATCCCGGCCCCCCGCCGCTAGCCGGAGGGGAGCCGGTGCCCGATGCCTGCTGAAATCGTTCAGCAGGCATCGGGGCATATCGCCCAGGGGGGTCATTATGCCCCCCCATGTCGGCGATGGCCGCAGATCGCTGGACAATTCAGTCCAGCGATCTGCGGCAGATTCTGGGTCAATCGGGTCTCCAGTGACCCGGTGACCCGGACTTACAGGCTGTTCGGGGCCGTCTCCGACGGCCCCGAACAGCCAGAGCCTGCAGGGGTGAGGTGGCACTGGTGCCACCTCACGATCGCCCTGATTCGTCGGCCGGATTACCGGCCGACCAATCAGGGCGCCTGCTGCGGGTGTCACTCCCGCAACCCGCTCCGCCCCTCTTCCGGAGGACGTGAGCGGGTGCGGGACGTGCACCCCGGGTGCTGGGGACCCCGATCCCCGGCGTCAATGTTGGGATCGGGGCCCCAGGAGCGACGGCCGCGGCGCAGACGACGAGGGACAGTCCTGTGTGGATCGTTGGAGGTGAGTGACAGCCTCCTGCTGTTGCTTAGCAACAGCTCCCAGCATGCAAAAAGGGCATGCTGGGAGCTGTAGTTATGCAACAGCAGGAGGCAGACCACCACAACTCCCAGCATGCCCTTATGGGCATGCTGGGACTTGTAGTTTTGCAACAGCTGGAGGCACATTTTTTCTATGGAAAAGTGTACCTTCAGCTGTTGTGTAACTACAACTCCCAGCTTGCACCAACAGCTAAAGTGCATGCTGGGAGTTGTAGTGGTGCATCTGCTGGTTGCATAACTACAACTCCCAGCATGCCCGTTGGCTGTCGGTGACTGCTGGGAGTTGTAGTTTTGCAACAGCTGAAGGCACACTGAGTTATGTAGCAAACCAGTGTGTCTCCAGCTGTTGCATAACTACAGTCCCCAGCATCCCCAGCCAAAGTAGTATGCCTCCAGCTGTTGCATAACTACAAGACCCAGCATGCCCTTCCGCTGTCCGTACATGCTGGGGGTTGTAGCTTTTGCAACAGCTGAAGGCACACTGGTTGCAAAACACTGAGTTTGTTACCAAACTCTGTGTTTCACAACCAGTGTGCCTCCAGCTGTTGCAAAACTACAACTCCCAGCATGCACTGATAGACCGTACATGCTGGGAGTTGTAGTTTTGCAACAGCTGGATGTTCCCCCCCCCCCAATGTGAACGTACAGGGTACACTCACATGGGCGGAGGATTACAGTAAGTATCCAGCTGCAAGTTTGAGGTGCGGCAAAATTTCTGCCGCAGCTCAAACTGCCAGCGAGAAACTACTGTGAACCCCCGCCCGTGCGACTGTACCCTAAAAACACTACACTACACTACCACACAATAAAAAGTAAAAAACACTACGTATACACATACCCCTATACAACCCCCCTCCCCAATAAAAATGAAAAACGTCTGGTACGCCACTGTTTCCAAAACGGAGCCTCCAGCGGTTGCAAAACAACTACTCCCAGTATTGCCAGATAGCCACTGACTGTCCAGGCATGCTGGGAGTTTTACAACAGCTGGAGGCACCCTGTTTGGGAATCACTGGCGTAGAATACCCCTATATCCTCCCCTATGCAAGTCCCTAATTTAGGCCTCAAATGCGCATGGCGCTCTCACTTTGGAGCCCTGTCGTATTTCAAGGCAACAGTTTAGGGTCACATATGGAGTATCGCCGTACTCGGGAGAAATTGGGCTTCAAATTTTGGGGGGTATTTTCTGCTTTTACCCTTTTTAAAAATGTAAAATTTTTGGGAAAAGAGGCATTTTAGGTTAAAAAAAAATTATTTTTTTTACATATGCAAAAGTCGTGAAACACCTGTGGGGTATTAAGGTTCACTTAACCCCTTGTTACGTTCCCCGAGGGGTCTAGTTTCCAAAATGGTATGCCATGTTTTTTTTTTTTTGCTGTCCTGGCACCATATGGGCTTCCTAAATGCGGCATGCCCCCAGAGCAAAATTTGCTTTCAAAAAGCCAAATGTGACTCCTTCTCCTCTGAGACCTGTAGTGCACCAGCAGAGCACTTTTCACCCCCATATGGGGCGTTTTCTGAATCGGGAGAAATTGGGCTTCAAATTTTGGGTGGTATTTTCTGCTTTAACCCTTTGTAAAAATGTAAATTTTTTGGGAAACCAAGCATTTTAGGTAAAATTTTTTATTTTTTTTTACATATGCAAAAGTTGTGAAACCCCTGTGGGGTATTAAGGTTCACTTAACCCCTTGTTATGTTCCCCAAGGGGTCTCGTTTCCAAAATGGTATGCCATGTGGGGTTTTTTGCTGTCCTGGCACCATAGGGGCTTCCTAAATGCGGCATGCCCCCAGAGCAAAATTTCCTTCAAAAAAGCCAAATGTGACTCCTTCTCTTCTGAGACCTGTAGTGCGCCAGCAGAGCACTTTTCACCCCCATATGGGGTGTTTTCTGAATCGGGAGAAATTGGGCTTCAAATTTTGGGCGGTATTTTCTGCTTTAACCCTTTGTAAAAATGTAAATTTTTTGGGAAACCAAGCATTTTAGGGAATTTTTTTTTTTTTTTTTTTTACGTATGCAAAAGTTGTGAATCACCTGTGGGGTATTAAGGTTTACTTTACCCCTTGTTATGTTCCCCGAGGGGTCTAGTTTCCAAAATGGTATGCCATGTGTTTTTTGTTGCTGTTCTGGCACCATAGGGGCTTCCTAAATGTGACATGCCCCCCAAAAACCATTTGTCGCTCCTTCCCTTCTGAGCCCTCTACTGCGCCCGCCGAACAATTAACATAGACATATGAGGTATGTGCTTACTCGAGAGAAATTGGGTTTCAAATACAAGTAAAAAATTTCTCCTTTTTACCCCTTGCAAAAATTCAAAAATTGGGTCTACAAAAACATGCGAGTGTAAAAAATGAAGATTGTGAATTTTCTCCTTCACTTTGCTGCTATTCCTGTGAAACACCTAAAGGGTTAAAACGCTGACTGAATGTCATTTTGAATACTTTGGGGGGTGCAGTTTTTATAATGGGGTCATTTATGGGGTATTTCTAATATGAAGGGCCTTCAAATCCACTTCAAACCTGAACTGGTCCCTGAAAAAAAGCGAGTTTCAAAATTTTGTGAAAAATTGGAAAATTGCTGCGGAACTTTGAAGCCCTCTGGTGTCTTCCAAAAGTAAAAACTCATCAATTTTATGATGCAAATATAAAGTAGACATATTGTATATGTGAATAAAAAAAAAATTATTTTGAATATCCATTTTCCTTACAAGCAGAGAGCTTCAAAGTTAGAAAAATGCAAAATTTTCAAATTTTTCATCAAATTTGGGAATTTTTCACCAAGAAAGGATGCAAGTTACCACAAAATTTTACCACTAAGTTAAAGTAGAATATGTCACGAAAAAACAATCTCGGAATCAGATTGATAACTAAAAGCATTCCAGAGTTATTAATGTTTAAAGTGACAGTGGTCAGAATTGCAAAAAATGGCTGAGTCCTTAAGGTGAAAAAGGGCTCAGTCCTTAACCCCTTAAGGACCAGGCCATTTTACACCTCAGGACCAGAGCGTTTTTTGCACATCTGACCACTGTCACTTTAAACATTAATAACTCTGGAATGCTTTTAGTTATCATTCTGATTCCGAGATTGTTTTTTCGTGACATATTCTACTTTAACATAGCGGTAAAATTTTGTGGTAACTTGCATCCTTTCTTGGTGAAAAATCCCAAAATTTGATGAAAAATTTGAAAAATTTGCATTTTTCTAACTTTGAAGCTCTCTGCTTGTAAGGAAAATGGATATTCCAAATAAAAAAAATTTTGATTCACATATACAATATGTCTACTTTATGTTTGCATCATAAAATTGACGTGTTTTTACTTTTGGAAGACACCAGAGGGCTTCAAAGTTCAGCAGCAATTTTCCAATTTTTCACAAAATTTTCAAACTCACTATTTTTCAGGGACCAGTTCAGGTTTGAAGTGGATTTGAAGGGTCTTCATATTAGAAATACCCCACAAATGACCCCATTATAAAAACTGCACCCCCAAAAGTATTCAAAATGACATTCAGTCAGCGTTTTAACCCTTTAGGTGTTTCACAGGAATAGCAACAAAGTGAAGGAGAAAATTCACAATCTTCATTTTTTACACTTGCATGTTCTTGTAGACCCAATTTTTTTATTTTTACAAGGGGTAAAAGGAGAAAATGTATACTTGTATTTGTAGCCCAATTTCTCTCGAGTAAGCACATACCTCGTATGTCTATGTAAAATGTTCGGCGGGCGCAGTAGAGGGCTCAGAAGCGAAGGAGAGACAAGGGGATTTTGGAGAGTACGTTTTTCTGAAATGGTTTTTGGGGGGCATGTTGCATTTAGGAAGCCCCTATGGTGCCAGAACAGCAAAAAAACCTCACATGGCATACCATTTTGGAAACTAGACCCCTTGAGGAACATAACAAGAAATTAAGTGAGCCTTAATACCCCACAGGTGTTTCACGACTTTTGCATATGTAAAAAAAAAATTTTTTTTTTCACTAAAATGTGTGTTTCCCCCCAAATTTCACATTTTTGCAAGGGTTAATAGCAGAAAAGACCCCCCAAAATTTGTAACCCCATCTCTTCTGAGTATGGAAATACCCCATGTGTGGACGTCAAGTGCTCTGCTGGCGCACTACAATGCTCAGAAGAGAAGGAGCGCCGTTGAGCTTTTGGGAAAAAAAATTGTTTGGAATGGAAGTCAGGGGCCATCTGCGTTTACAAAGCCCCCCGTGGTGCCAGAACAGTGGAACCCCCCACATGTGACCCTATTTTGGAAACTACACCCCTCACAGAATTTAATAAGGGGTGCAGTGAGTATTTACACCCCACTGGCGTTTGACAGATCTTTGGAACAGTGGGCTGTGCAAATGAAAAATAAAATTTTTCATATTCACGGACCACTGTTCCAAAAATCTGTCAAACACCTGTGGGGCGTAAATGCTCACTGTACCCCTTATTACATTCCGTGAGGGGTGTAGTTTCCAAAATGGGGTCACATGTGGGTATTTTTTGGGGGGGGGTTTATGTCAGAACCGCTGTAAAATCAGCCACCCCTGTGCAAATCACCAATTTAGACCTCAAATGTACATGGTGCACTCTCACTCCTGAGCCTTGTTGTGCACCCACAAAGCATTTTACACCCACATATGGGGTATTTCTGTACTCAGGAGAAATTGCGTTACAAATTTTGGGTGTCTTTTTTTTCCTTTTAACGCTTGTGAAAATAAAAAGTAAAGGGCAACACCGGCATGTTAGTGTAATTTTTTTTATTTTTTTACACTATCAAGCTGGTGTAGCCCCAACTTTTCCTTTTCCTAAGGGGTAAAAGGAGAAAAAGCCCCCCAAAATTAGTAGTGCAATTTCTCCCGAGTACGGTGATACCCCATATGTGGCCCTAAACTGTTGCCTTGAAATACGACAGGGCTCCAAAGTGAGAGAGCGCCATGCGCATTTGAGGACTAAATTAGGGATTGCACAGGGGTGGACATAGGGGTATTATACGCCAGTGATTCCCAAACAGGGTGCCTCCAGCTGTTGCTAAATTCCCAGCATGCCTGGACAGTCAGTGGCTGTCCGGAAATGCTGGGAGTTGTTGTTTTGCAACAGCTGGAGGCTCCGTTTTGGAAACACTGCCATACAATACGTTTTTCATTTTTATTGGGGGGACAGTGTAAGGGGGTGTATATGTAGTGTTTTACTCTTTATTAGGTGGTAGTGTAGTGTAGTGTAGTGTTTTTAGGGTACATTCGCACTGGCGGGTTACGGTGAGTTTCTCACTAGAAGTTTGAGATACGGCGAAAAATTTGCCGCAGCCCAAACTTGGAGCAGGAAACTTACTGTAAGCCTGCCCGTGTGAATGTACCCTGTACGTTCACATGGGGGGGGGGGGCAAACCTCCAGCTGTTCCAAAACTACAACTCCCAGCATGTACTGACAGACCGTGCATGCTGGGAGTTGTACTTTTGCAACAGCTGGAGGCACACTGGTTGGAAAACCTTCAGTTAGGTTCTGTTACCTAACTCAGTATTTTCTAACCAGTGTGCCTCCAGCTGTTGCAAAACTACAACTCCCAGCATGTACTGATCGCCGAAGGGCATGCTGGGAGATGTAGTTATGCAATAGCTGGAGGTACGCAACTACAACTCCCAGCATGCCGAGACAGCTGATTGCTGTTTGGACATGCTGGGATTTGCAGTTTTGCATCTGTTGGGCTACAGTTTTAGAGACCACTGCAAAGTGATCTCCAAACTGTGGACCTCCAGCTGTTGCAAAACTACAATTCCCAGCATGCCCTGACAGCAAACAGTTGTTTGAGCATGCTAGGAGTTGTAGTTTTGCAAGATCTGGAGGGCTACAGTTTAGGGACCACTATATAGTGGTCTCAAACTGTAGCCCTCCAGCTGTTGCAAAACTACATATTCCAGCATGCCCAAACAGCAGTCTGGGCATGCTGGGAGTTGTAGTTTTGCAACATCTGGAGGGCTACAGTTAGAGACCACTGTATAATGGTCTCAAACTGTACCCTCCAGATGTTGCTTGGCAACTCACCGGCTTCCGTCGGATCCAGCCGCACGTCATCGCCGCCCGCCGATCTCCGTCGCCTGCAGCCTCCGACGCCCGCCCGGATCGGTAAGTGGATCTTCGGCGCCGGTCCCCGTCGTTTCCCCGTCCTGCCCCGCCTATTGTGGGAGGGCAGGACGGGGAAAACGAAAGTAAACCCCCCCGCCCCCGATCTGCTATTGGTGGTCGCGTCTAGACCACCAATAGCAGGGATAGGAGGGGTGGCACCCGTGCCACCTCACTCCTATCGCTTCAGGGGGATCGTGGGTGTCTTAGACACCCGCGATCCCCCTTACATTGCGGGTCACCGGGTCACTATAGACCCGTAATGACCCGGAATCGCGCAAATCGCAAGTGTGAATTCACTTGCGATTTGCCGCGATCGCCGACATGGGGGGGTCTGATGACCCCCCTGGTCATTTGCACGGGATGCCTGCTGAATGATTTCAGCAGCCATCCCGCTCCGATCCCCGCCCGGCGCACGGCGAGGACTAGAACTGACCATGACGTAAATGTACGTCCCTGGTCCTTAAGACCCAGGGTGTCGGGACGTACCGTTACGTCATGGGTCCTGTAGGGGTTAAGGACCCGAAGTTTTTCCGTTTTTGCGTTTACGTTTTTTCCTCCTTACTTTTAAAAAATCATAACTCTTTCAATTTTACACCTAAAAATAGGGACCTATAACACTGCGTTTTTTCCTCCTTACTTTTAAAAAATCATAATTCTTTCAATTTTACACCTAAAAATAGGGACCTATAACACTGCTCCCATAGGGACCTATAACACTGCACACACTGATCTCTTATACTGATCATTGTTATCCCATAGGGACCTATAACACTGCACACACTGATCTCTTATACTGATCATTGTTATCCCATAGGGACCTATAACACTGCACACACTGATCTCTTATACTGATCATTGTTATCCCATAGGGACCTATAACACTGCACACACTGATCTCTTATACTGATCATTGTTATCCCATAGGGACCTATAACACTGCACACACTGATCATTGTTATCCCATAGGGACCTATAACACTGCACACACTGATCATTGTTATCCCATAGGGACCTATAACACTGCACACACTGATCTCTTATACTGATCATTGTTATCCCATAGGGACCTATAACACTGCACACACTGATCTCTTATACTGATCATTGTTATCCCATAGGGACCTATAACACTGCACACACTGATCATTGTTATCCCATAGGGACCTATAACACTGCACACACTGATCATTGTTATCCCATAGGGACCTATAACACTGCACACACTGATCTCTTATACTGATCATTGTTATCCCATAGGGGGCTATAACACTGCACACACTGATCTTTATCATTGATCACTGGTTTCTCATAGGAAACCAGTGATCGATGATTCTGCCGCTTGACTGCTCATGTCTGGATCTCAGGCACTGAGCAGTCATTCGGCGATCAGACAGCGAGGAGGCAGGTAGGGACCCTCCAGCTGTCCTGTAAGCTGTTCGGGATGCCGCGATTTTGCCACGGCGATCCCGAACAGCTCCCTTAGCTAACCAGCATAGTTTCACTTTCTCTTTAGACACGCCGTTCAACTTTGTGGGGCAGCAGAGTACCCCTTTAAATAACGCATCCTTGTGGTGTTTGATGGGTGATTGATCTTCTTAAAGCCTGCTGTAACTATAAAGAAGTAGTGACTTCGGTCGTTGAACCTGGAGATATTAGTGGAGAATAAGAGACAAGAGATGGACCAGTGATTTATGGGGAAACCGGGAACAGGGAGGAGGGGAAAGGTTATCATGGAGACATTACAGGCATTGGGTTTGTAGTGTAGCGTTTGGAATATGCTGGACTTTGTAGTGCCACCAATATTGTTTTGACAGAACAGACGGTAGTGATGTTGAAAATTCGAGTATCATTCTGCACTTATAAAGTTGCATAATTAAATAAATAAATAACATAATAATTATATAATCTGTTTTATCCTTGACAGATGACTGTACCGGGAGATCAGAGGAGAATCTTATATCTTCATATTATAAAGCAGATGATGATATCACACAAGATACATATGAAGAACATTCCATTATCCCAGATACACCCTCAGCCCTTCACAGCCAAGATCTGTCATCTCATCCTGTTATACAAGTCCTGTCCACTGATCCATCACAGGCTGGTAAACAAAATAAATGTAACAGAGGAAGTATTGAGCATCAAAAAGTTCTCATAGGGGAGAATCCATTTACATGTTCAGAATGTGGGAAATGTATTACTCTGGAATCACATAATGTTACACATCAGAAAATTCACACAGGAGAGAAGCTATTGCAATGCCTAGAATGTGGGAAATGTTTTTCACGTAAAGCACATCTTCTCCGACATCAAAAAACTCACACAGGCGAGAAACCATATTCATGCTCAGAATGTGGGAAATGTTTTACTCAGAAATCGTCACTTGTTATGCATCAAAGAATTCACACCAGGAAGAAGCCATTTTCATGTTCAGAATGTAAACATTGTTTTACCAAGAAGTCAAGTCTTGTTGAACATCAAAAGATTCACACAGGGGAGAAGCCATTTTCATGTTCAGAATGTGGAAAATGTTTCTCTCGGAAAACACATGTTGTTGAACATCTAAGAACTCACACAGGAGAGAAGCCCTTTCCATGTTCAGAATGTGGGAAATGTTTTACTCAGAAATCAAATTATGTTGAACATCAAAAAACTCACAATGGTGAGAAGCCATTTTCATGTTCTGAATGTGGAAAATGTTTTACTCAGAAGTCATATCTTGTTAAGCATCAAAGAAATCACACAGGGGATAAGCCATTTTCATGTTCAGAATGTGGAAAATGTTTTACCAAAAAGTCGAGACTTATGGAACATCAAAATACTCACACAGGGGAGAAGCCATTTTCATGTTCAGAATGTGGGAAATGTTTTACTAGGAAATCATATCTTGTTCAACATCAAATAACTCACACAGGGGAGAAGCCATTTTCATGTTCAGAATGTGGGAAATGTTTTACCCGAAAATCACTAGTTGTGGAACATTTAAGAACTCACACAGGAGAGAAGCCATTTTCATGTTCAGAATGCGGTAAATGTTTTACTCAGAAATCAAATTTCGTTGAACATCTAAGAAGTCACACAGGGGAGAAGCCATTTTCATGTTCAGAATGTGGAAAATGTTTTACTCAGAAATCAAATTTTATTAAACATCTAAGAACTCACACAGGAGAGAAGCCCTTTTCATGTACGGAATGTGGGAAATGTTTTACTCGGAAATCAGTTCTTTTTGAACATCTAAGAACTCACACAGGAGAGAAGCCATTTTCATGCTCAGAATGTGGGAAATGTTTTACTCACAAGTCAAATTTTGTTGAACATCAAAAAACTCACACAGGGTAGAAGCCATTTTCATGTTCAGAATGTGGGAAATGTTTTAATGACAAATTAACACTTATTCAACATCTCAGAACCCATACTGGAGAGAAGCCATTTTATGCACAGAATGTGGATAATGTTATACCCAGAAATTAAAACTTATTGGACATCAAAAAGTTAACATGGGAGGAGCCAATATGGAGCACTAAATAATGTTTGAAAAATATCTGCAAATACCATAAATCTCTGTTATCCAAAAAGCAAATCGGTTCCAGATAACATGCCTACGCGTTAACATTGTACATAGAATATTTGGTGTGTGTATAGTTTGGAAAATAAATCCTACTGCAGTTGAACAGATAAACATGCACAAGAGTTTTATTGTCTCATAGTTGATGTGAAAGGGGTATTCCAGGATTTTGGTTCTTGTTAGACAGGGGGCAGCAAAGTTGGTCTACTTACTAATATGTAGATGTGTAGAAAGAATGGACGGATCACTCACCGCTAGGCCAGTATAAAATAATTCTTTATTCTTCAAACTTTGAAATCATCTCTTCACGAGGTTTCCGGGGCAGACGGGTGGGGGGTTGTGCAGGGACACGAGAGGACAGAGACGACGGCTCCGTTTCGTTCCCAGGGGAACGTCTTCCGGTCTCCTCTGTTTCCTCTGCATCGCAGGTGAACTAAATACAGGTGAGTGCAGGGAGGGGAGGGGCTGCCACCTTGGACTTTTGATCACCCTTTGTGCTTACAAATAAAGTTTTTACATATTAAAAACAAATTCTTATAAGATCTACAAAAAAGGACCGAATTCGGCCCTGTCATTTAGACCCGCCGGGCCCATGGCCCCTGGACGTAAGATCCATCTTGTTTCATATTTGATCAGTTCATTATCTCTTTCCCTGCCGTCTTTCTGGATAGGTATATGCTGGAGACCTGCGAACTTCAAAATTTTCGCATTGCCTCCATGGAACACTGCAACATATTTAAAGGGGTACTCCGGTGAAAACCTTTTTTCTTTTAAATCAACTGGTGGCAGAAAGTTAAACATATTTGTAAATTACTTCTATTAAAAAATCTTAATCCTTCCAGTACTTATTAGCTGCTGAATGCTACAGAGGAAATTCATTTCTTTTTGGAACACTGATGACATCACGAGCACAGTGCTCTCTGCTGACATCTCTGTCCATTTTAGCAACCATGCATAGCAGATGTAAGCTAAGGGCAGCATGGTGGCTCAGTGGTTAGCACTGCTGCCTTGCAGTGCTGGGGACTTGGGTTCAAATCCCACTAAGGACAACAATAAATAAAGCATTATTATTATTATAATAACATCAGTAGAGAGAACTGTGCTCGTGATGTCATCAGTGTTCCAAAAAGAAAAGAATTTCCTCTGTAGTATTCAGCAGCTAATAAGTACAGGAAGGATTAAGATTTTTTAATAGAAGTCATTTACAAATATGTTTTAACTTTCTGCCACCAGTTGATTTAAAAGAAAGAAGGTTTTCACCGGAGTACCCCTTTAATACGTTTCGGGACACCTTTCTCTGTTTTCAGAGAATACAGATGTTCCCGAAATCGGGTGAACAATTGCCGTTTAGTCTTTCCTATATAAAACATGCCACAGGGACAACATATGCAATAAACCACATAACAGGTTTTACATGTAATAAACTGGTTTATGCGACTTTCAGTCCCTCCTAGTCTAATAAAACTTGAATTCATATTCTGAGGGCAATAGGCGCATTGGCCACATGCATGGTTCCCTGTTATCTTGGATTTTGTTAACCAGTTGGAGCGGGTTGACTGTGTTTTTTGTTTGAATTTTTTTAAACAAATCGCCTACTGTGTGGTTGCGCCTAAACGTTATTATAGGTTTATTCCTAGCTCTGATGTTCAAATCACTATCTTGCTCAATTATATTCCAGTTTCTATATATAGCTTGTTTGATAGTGTTGTTGAGTGGAGTATTCGAAAATGAAAATACGAATCTTTGTGTTTCTTTCTCCGTGCAATTGTTTTAATTATGTTTTTTTCCCTTTAATAACTCATCTCTGTTAAATTTTTGTGCTTTATTGTATGCTTGTTGTATAATGAATTCGGGGTATTTTCTAGCTCTCAGACGATTTTTCAACTCCTCTGCTTGTTTTTGATAATCACTCTCCAGTGTATTAATTCGTCTGAGTCTAATGAATTGGCTAAATGGTAACCCTTTTTTTTTTTGTTTGAATTAAATGTGAATTACATTAGCTTTGTTTAAATAATCTACGAACTGATTAAATTGTAATTCATCACCGCGCCAAATAACTATAACGTCATCCACGTAACGCACTATATACCTGATATGTGGCAAAAAAAATTATTTTAGGAAAAAATATAAATCTCCTCAAAAATTGTCAAACAAAAATTGGCAAGCGTGCATGACACTGGTGTACCCATCGCGGTACCGGTAATTTACCGGTATGGGTCCCATATATGAAGGTATTGTTAGCTAAAACAAAATGAAGAGCCTCACGTATAAAGTTGGTGAATTGCTGCGATTTACCTGCCCTGATGAGGAACTGACGTATAGCCTGCACACCCGCATCCAATGGGATGCGGGTGTACAGGCTCTCAATGTCAATCAAAGCCAATCTGCACGTAGAATCAAGAGGAAAGTGCTGTATAGATTTTATTAGGTCAGTCGTGTCTTTCAAATATGTCCTAGTATTTTTCAAAAGGGGTCTTAACACCCAATCTAAATATTGGGAGAGGTATTCTGTTACTGACCCTATCCCCGCGACGATAGGCCTGCCGGGGGGATGGGTCAGTGTTTTGTGAATCTTGGGGATAGTGTACCATTTTGCTGGTTTTGGGTGGGATGGTAATAATTTCTCCGCTAGTTTGGTAGGGATGATGTGACTCTCTACTTGTTTTCTTAGTAAAGTTCTTAAAGCATTAAGAAAAAAAAAAAATTCTTAATGCTTTAAGAACTTTACTAAGAAAACAAGTAGAGAGTCACAGTAGGCGATTTGTTTAAAAAAATTCAAACAAAAAACACAGTCAACCCGCTCCAACTGCATATGTTGTCCCTGTGGCATGTTTTATATAGGAAAGACTAAACGGCAATTGTTCACCCGATTTCGGGAACATCTGTATTCTCTGAAACAGAGAAAGGTGTCCCGAAACTTATTAAACATGTCGCAGAGGTCCATGGAGGCAATGCGAAAATTTTGAAGTTCGCAGGTCTCCAGCATATACCTACCAGAAAGACGGCAGGGAAAGAGATAATGAACTGATCAAAGATGGATCTTACGTACAGGGGCCCTGGGCCCGGCGGGTCTAAATCTAGATCTTATAAGAATTTGTTTTTAATTTGTAAAAACTTTATTTGTAAGCACAAAGGGTGATCAAAAGTCCAAGGTGGCAGCCCCTCCCCTCCCTGCACTCACCTGTATTTAGTTCACCTGCGATGCAGAGGAAACAGAGGAGACCGGAAGAAGTTCCCCTGGGAACGAAACGGAGCCGTCGTCTCTGTCCTCTCCAGTCCCTGCACAACCCCCCACCCGTCTGCCCCAGAAACCTCGTGAAGAGATGATTTCAAAGTTTGAAGAATAAAGAATTATTTTATACTGGCCTAGCGGTGAGTGATCCGTCCATTCTTTCTACACATCGACATGTGAATTGCTATTGCCTCTCAGGATGTAGAGAACCACCCAGCCACTATCAGCAGACATACACCTGTTCTTAGCAGAAAATCACCAGACAGCTTACCAGCTAAATGACAGTCTAGTTGTGCCTGACATCCGTCTCCTTTTATATGCTACTTACTAATATACTTCACTTACCTGTGTTTGGTGGTTGGTATCGAATTTCTTTTTCTTTTCCCCGGAAGTTCATTTTTGCAGCCTACAAGATGAATGTTGTCTCAGACCTTTCCCAACTTGCTCTGCAGCCCGAGACATTACATCACAAGTCAGGTGCTGAAGGGGGGGGGGGGGCTTGGCTGCTTCGTATTTTGTTTGTGAAGCCGGCCCCCTGATGACGTTAGCGATGCTTGTGTGTCGGGGGATGTTGGGCGAGTCATGTGATGAAAGGGAGGGCGGCTTTGCTGCAATGGGTGGGGCGACTGATGTGTGGGAGGGAAATAAGTCACTTCCCATCTTGAAACAGAGGCTCCTGGGGATTGTAGTCTGAAGGAGGCCACATAAACAGGGAGTACTTATTTCCCAAAAACAAGCCAGCAGCGTGATGGGAGGACACAGGACACGGCCATTTACTACAAACACAAGCACAGATCCTTGGTAATTATGTCCATTACTGTATGACACTTAATTACTAAAGTCACCTTATGTTGGATAACTCTGTAAATCCCAGAGACTTTCTGCCCCCTTATCTTTGCATCAGATTACTAAGATATTATAGTGCCCATAAAACCTTGGGAGGAATTCAGTCCTGTTTTTAATGTCATTGAACAACAAACCCCAGGAGGTTACAGGGTAACTAACAATGAACAACAACTTTAGGGGAAACATCCAAAGAGGTACCCTAAACTAGAGTGAACAAAGAAGAAAGGTGATCCGGCTCCAAGTCAATTAAAAAGGTGAAACTTTATTCAAGCATGTTAAAATCCAAGTAGTCCAAAAATGAAAAAAGGGGGTA
Organism: Hyla sarda; assembly: GCF_029499605.1. Lineage (NCBI taxonomy): Eukaryota > Metazoa > Chordata > Amphibia > Anura > Hylidae > Hyla > Hyla sarda. The sequence continues at coordinate 606,019,707 of NC_079189.1, forward strand.
AAACACAAAGGAAGAACGCACCAACGCGTTTCGACCTGCTAGCAAGTCTTAATCATGGTAGCTACTAATATTTTATGGCAGTCTTTTATACCTGCACATATCCGGAACAGATCACATGATTTTGGAGGAGGAGACCGGGGATGACATATTCATTGGCCAGGTGAATAGAACGCTTATAATAGAGCCCAACCTGCCATAAATCTGTATAGACTATAAATTAGAGCTGGGCGGTATGACCAAATATGTGTATCACGGTATTTTTGTAACTTATGGCGGTTCCACGATATATAAAGGTATTTATTTCACCCCCCCCCCAAATCATGTGACCCGCAAGCGCTGTTCTGCTCCCCCCCAAATCATGTGACCTGCCAGCGCTGTTCTACTCCCCCCCCCCCCCACCAAATCATGTGACGCACCAGTGCTGTTCTACTCCCCCCCAATTAATGATCAGCCCAGTGGGGCACTACTCACATATGTCCCCCGCAAGCACTGCCCTCCGGGGGCCACCAGCGATGGAACTCACTGTACGCCAGTGGTCTCCAACCTGCGGACCTCCAACTGTTGCAAAACTACAACTCCCAGCATGCTGGGAGTTGTAGTTTTGCAACAGCTGGAGGTCCGCAGGTTGGAGACCACTGCTGTATGCTGTATCCCTATGCCCGGGCTGCAAAAGATAAAGAAAACAAACTTTAACTTACCTACGTCGGCCTTACACTGGGGATGGGAACGTTGGACAGCTGTCAGCCTATAACCGGCGGCAGTGATGTCCTGCCCCGGCCAGTGATAGGCTGAGCCCACTGTTATGTAAGAAGCCGGCTTCCTACATGACAGTGGGCTCAGCCTATCACTGGCCGGGGCGGGACATCACTGCGGCCGGTGATAGGCTGACGGCTGTCCAACGTTCCCATCCCCAGTGTAAGGCCGACGTAGGTAAGTTAAAGTTTGTTTTCTTTATCTTTTGCAGCCCGGGCATAGGGATACAGCATACAGCAGTGGTCTCATACCTGCAGACCTCCAGCTGTTGCAAAACTACAACTCCCAGCATGCCCGGACAGCCGTTGGCTGTCCGGGCATGCTGGAAGTTGTAGTTTTGCAACATCTGGGGGTCCGCAGGTTGGAGACCACTGGCGTACAGTACAGTGGTCCCTCAACATACGATGGTAATTCGTTCCAAACGAGCCATCGTTTGTCGAATCCATCGTATGTTGAGGGATTCGTGCAATGTAAAGTATAGGAAGCTGTACTCACCTGTCCCCGCCGCTCGAGATGGTGTCCCCGCCGCTCCCGATGGGCTCTCCTAGTCTTCTCCGTTCCTCCGCTGTCTTCTCCGGTCCTCCGCTGTCTTCTCCGGTCCTCTGCTGTCTTCTCCGGTCCTCTTCTGTCTTCTCCGGTCCTCCGCTGTCTTCTCCGGTCCTCTGCTGTCTTCTCCGGTCCTCTGCTGTCTTCTCCGGTCCTTCGCTGTCTTCTCCGGTCCTCCGCTGTCTTCTCCGGTCCTCCGCTGTCTTCTCCGGTCCTCCGCTGTCTTCTCCGGTCCTCCGCTGTCTTCTCCGGTCCTCTGCTGTCTTCGCCGGTCCTCTGCTTTCTTCTCCGGTCCTCCGCTGTCTTCTCCGGTCCTCCGCTGTCTTCTCCGGTCCTCCGCTGTCTTCTCCGGTCCTCCGCTGTCTTCTCCGGTCCTCTTCTGTTTTCTCCGGTCCTCTTCTGTCTTCTCCGGTCCTCCGCTGTCTTCTCCGGTCCTCCGCTGTCTTCTCCGGTCCTCTTCTGTCTTCTCCGGTCCTCCGCTGTCTTCTCTGGTCCTCCGCTGTCTTCTCCGGTCCTCTTCTGTCTTCTCCGGTCCTCCTCTGTCTTCTCCGGTCCTCCGCTGTCTTCTCCGGTCCTCTGCTGTCTTCTCCGGTCCTCTGCTGTCTTCTCCGGTCCTCTGCTTTCTTCCGCAAGGCCTTACTGGGCCTGCGTAGCGACGTCATTACGCCGCTGCTTACGCCATTCCTATTGGATGACGTGCGCAGCAGCGTATTGACGTCACTGGAGAGGGCCGAGAAGACACCGGAAGACCAGCGCTGGACCCGGAGGGCACCCCGGAGCATCATGGAGGGGTAAGTAATACTTACCGCACCACACGGGGAACATTAAGCTGCTATCCGGCAGCAGCTTCAGCATTTGGCGCTGCCGGATAGCACTTAATGCGATGGCCCCGACATAAAAAAGCATCGTATGTCGATTTGATCATATGTCGGGGCCATCAAAGGTCGGGGGGTCACTGTATAGAGTTCCAGCATGTATCCAGGGACAAAATCCAAAATGCCTTCCGTCTCAATACAATTTTACTCCAGTCTCCTCCTCTCTTGGGGGGGACGAACTCTTTCTATACCACTTATTTTGATATTTGGAATTATCCCTGAGTGTTTCTCCACTATGTGTTTCGTAATACCAGACATATTTTTGGAAGTGTTGATATTCTCATTAAAGGGGTACTCCGCCCCTGGCATCTTATCCCCTATCCAAAGGATAGGGGACAAGATGTCAGATCACCGGGGTCCCGCTGCTGGGGACCCCGGGGATCGCTGCTGCAGCACCCCGCTATCATTACTGCGCAGAGCGAGATCGCTCTGCGCGTAATGACGGGCAATACAGGGGCCGGAGCATCGTTACGTCACGGCTCCGCCCCTCGTGACTTCACGGCCCGCCCCCGTCAATACAAGTCTATGGGAGGGGGGGTGGCGGTCATCACGCCCCCTGCCATAGACTTGCATTAAGGGGTCGGGCCGTGATGTCATTAGAGGCGGAGCCATGACCTCACGCTGCTCCGGCCCCTGTATCGCCCGTCATTACGCACAGAGCGAACTCGCTCTGCGCAGTAATGATGGCGGGGTGCCGCAGCGGCGATCCCGGGCCTCCCCAGCAGCGGCACCGCGGCGATCTTATCCCCTATCCTTTGGATAGGGGATAAGATGTCTAGGGGCGGAGTACCCCTTTAACAGTTGGAATATGTAAGTGTTTTTGAATCCTATTTTTCAATTTTCTACTAGTACATCCAATGTACTGTATTCTGCACTCTTCACATTTAATACAATAAACCACATGATGTGTCCGGCAGTTGATGTAGCTTTATGTATTATATTGCTGACCTGTACTACAGGATGTAAAAAATTACTGTTGTATATAGATAAGTGTATATAGGATAACATATGTTGTGTAGTCTGTTGTATATAGATAAGTGTATATAGGATAACATATGTTGTGTAGTCTTGTATATAGATAAGTGTATATAGGATAACACATGTTGTGTAGTCTTGTATATAGATAAGTGTATATAGGATAACATATGTTGTGTAGTCTGTTGTATATAGATAAGTGTATATAGGATAACATATGTTGTGTAGTCTGTTGTATATAGATAAGTGTATATAGGATAACATATGTTGTGTAGTCTGTTGTATATAGATAAGTGTATATAGGATAACACATGTTGTGTAGTCTGTTGTATATAGATAAGTGTATATAGGATAACATATGTTGTGTAGTCTGTTGTATATAGATAAGTGTATATAGGATAACATATGTTGTGTAGTCTGTTTTATATAGATAAGTGTATATAGGATAATATATGTTGTGTAGTCTGTTGTATATAGATAAGTGTATATAGGATAACATATGTTGTGTAGTCTGTTGTATATAGATAAGTGTATATAGGATAACATATGTTGTGTAGTCTGTTGTATATAGATAAGTGTATATAGGATAACATATGTTGTGTAGTCTGTTGTATATAGATAAGTGTATATAGGATAACATATGTTGTGTAGTCTGTTGTATATAGATAAGTGTATATAGGATAACATATGTTGTGTAGTCTGTTGTATATAGATAAGTGTATATAGGATAACATATGTTGTGTAGTCTGTTGTATATAGATAAGTGTATATAGGATAACATATGTTGTGTAGTCTTGTATATAGATAAGTGTATATAGGATAACATATGTTGTGTAGTCTGTTGTATATAGATAAGTGTATATAGGATAACATATGTTGTGTAGTCTGTTGTATATAGATAAGTGTATATAGGATAACATATGTTGTGTAGTCTTGTATATAGATAAGTGTATATAGGATAACATATGTTGTGTAGTCTGTTGTATATAGATAAGTGTATATAGGATAACATATGTTGTGTAGTCTGTTGTATATAGATAAGTGTATATAGGATAACATATGTTGTGTAGTCTGTTGTATATAGATAAGTGTATATAGGATAACATATGTTGTGTAGTCTGTTGTATATAGATAAGTGTATATAGGATAACATATGTTGTGTAGTCTGTTGTATATAGATAAGTGTATATAGGATAACATATGTTGTGTAGTCTTGTATATAGATAAGTGTATATAGGATAACATATGTTGTGTAGTCTGTTGTATATAGATAAGTGTATATAGGATAACATATGTTGTGTAGTCTGTTGTATATAGATAAGTGTATATAGGATAACATATGTTGTGTAGTCTGTTGTATATAGATAAGTGTAGATAGGATAACACATGTTGTGTAGTCTGTTGTATATAGATAAGTGTATATAGGATAACATATGTTATGTGGTCTGTTGTATATAGATAAGTGAATATAGGATAACATATGTTGTGTAGTCTTGTATATAGATAAGTGTATATAGGATAACATATGTTGTGTAGTCTGTTGTATATAGATAAGTGTATATAGGATAACACATGTTGTGTAGTCTGTTGTATATAGATAAGTGTATATAGGATAACATATGTTGTGTAGTCTGTTGTATATAGATAAGTGTATATAGGATAACATATGTTGTGTAGTCTGTTTTATATAGATAAGTGTATATAGGATAATATATGTTGTGTAGTCTGTTGTATATAGATAAGTGTATATAGGATAACATATGTTGTGTAGTCTGTTGTATATAGATAAGTGTATATAGGATAACATATGTTGTGTAGTCTGTTGTATATAGATAAGTGTATATAGGATAACATATGTTGTGTAGTCTGTTGTATATAGATAAGTGTATATAGGATAACACATGTTGTGTAGTCTGTTGTATATAGATAAGTGTATATAGGATAACATATGTTGTGTAGTCTGTTGTATATATATAAGTGTATATAGGATAACATATGTTGTGTAGTCTGTTGTATATAGATAAGTGTAGATAGGATAACACATGTTGTGTAGTCTGTTGTATATAGATAAGTGTATATAGGATAACATATGTTGTGTAGTCTGTTGTATATAGATAAGTGTATATAGGATAACATATGTTGTGTAGTCTGTTGTATATAGATAAGTGTATATAGGATAACATATGTTGTGTAGTCTTGTATATAGATAAGTGTATATAGGATAACATATGTTGTGTAGTCTGTTGTATATAGATAAGTGTATATAGGATAACATATGTTGTGTAGTCTGTTGTATATAGATAAGTGTATATAGGATAACATATGTTGTGTAGTCTGTTGTATATAGATAAGTGTAGATAGGATAACACATGTTGTGTAGTCTGTTGTATATAGATAAGTGTATATAGGATAACATATGTTGTGTAGTCTGTTGTATATAGATAAGTGTATATAGGATAACACATGTTGTGTAGTCTGTTGTATATAGATAAGTGTATATAGGATAACATATGTTGTGTAGTCTGTTGTATATAGATAAGTGTATATAGGATAACATATGTTGTGTAGTCTGTTTTATATAGATAAGTGTATATAGGATAATATATGTTGTGTAGTCTGTTGTATATAGATAAGTGTATATAGGATAACATATGTTGTGTAGTCTGTTGTATATAGATAAGTGTATATAGGATAACATATGTTGTGTAGTCTGTTGTATATAGATAAGTGTATATAGGATAACATATGTTGTGTAGTCTGTTGTATATAGATAAGTGTATATAGGATAACATATGTTGTGTAGTCTGTTGTATATAGATAAGTGTATATAGGATAACATATGTTGTGTAGTCTGTTGTATATAGATAAGTGTATATAGGATAACATATGTTGTGTAGTCTGTTGTATATATATAAGTGTATATAGGATAACATATGTTGTGTAGTCTGTTGTATATAGATAAGTGTATATAGGATAACACATGTTGTGTAGTCTGTTGTATATAGATAAGTGTATATAGGATAACATATGTTGTGTAGTCTGTTGTATATAGATAAGTGTATATAGGATAACATATGTTGTGTAGTCTGTTGTATATAGATAAGTGTATATAGGATAACATATGTTGTGTAGTCTGTTGTATATAGATAAGTGTATATAGGATAACATATGTTGTGTAGTCTGTTGTATATAGATAAGTGTATATAGGATAACATATGTTGTGTAGTCTGTTGTATATAGATAAGTGTATATAGGATAACATATGTTGTGTAGTCTGTTGTATATAGATAAGTGTAGATAGGATAACACATGTTGTGTAGTCTGTTGTATATAGATAAGTGTATATAGGATAACATATGTTGTGTAGTCTGTTGTATATAGATAAGTGTATATAGGATAACACATGTTGTGTAGTCTGTTGTATATAGATAAGTGTATATAGGATAACATATGTTGTGTAGTCTGTTGTATATAGATAAGTGTATATAGGATAACATATGTTGTGTAGTCTGTTTTATATAGATAAGTGTATATAGGATAATATATGTTGTGTAGTCTGTTGTATATAGATAAGTGTATATAGGATAACATATGTTGTGTAGTCTGTTGTATATAGATAAGTGTATATAGGATAACATATGTTGTGTAGTCTGTTGTATATAGATAAGTGTATATAGGATAACATATGTTGTGTAGTCTGTTGTATATAGATAAGTGTATATAGGATAACACATGTTGTGTAGTCTGTTGTATATAGATAAGTGTATATAGGATAACATATGTTGTGTAGTCTGTTGTATATAGATAAGTGTATATAGGATAACACATGTTGTGTAGTCTGTTGTATATAGATAAGTGTATATAGGATAACATATGTTGTGTAGTCTGTTTGTATATAGATAAGTGTATATAGGATAACATATGTTGTGTAGTCTGTTGTATATAGATAAGTGTATATAGGATAACATATGTTGTGTAGTCTGTTGTATATAGATAAGTGTATATAGGATAACATATGTTATGTAGTCTGTTGTATATAGATAAGTGTATATAGGATAACATATGTTGTGTAGTCTGTTGTATATAGATAAGTGTATATAGGATAACATATGTTGTGTAGTCTGTTGTATATAGATAAGTGTATATAGGATAACACATGTTGTGTAGTCTGTTGTATATAGATAAGTGTATATAGGATAACATATGTTGTGTAGTCTGTTGTATATAGATAAGTGTATATAGGATAACATATGTTGTGTAGTCTGTTGTATATATATAAGTGTATATAGGATAACATATGTTGTGTAGTCTGTTGTATATAGATAAGTGTAGATAGGATAACATATGTTGTGTAGTCTGTTGTATATAGATAAGTGTATATAGGATAACATATGTTGTGTAGTCTGTTGTATATAGATACGTGTATATAGGATAACATATGTTGTGATGTCTGTTGTATATAGATACGTGTATATAGGATAACATATGTTGTGTAGTCTGTTGTATATAGATAAGTGTATATAGGATAACATATGTTGTGTAGTCTGTTGTATATAGATAAGTGTATATAGGATAACATATGTTGTGTAGTCTTGTATATAGATAAGTGTATATAGGATAACATATGTTGTGTAGTCTGTTGTATATAGATAAGTGT
>NC_079189.1:606027712-606032712 GCF_029499605.1 Hyla sarda
TATAGGATAACATATGTTGTGTAGTCTGTTGTATATAGATAAGTGTATATAGGATAACACATGTTGTGTAGTCTGTTGTATATAGATAAGTGTATATAGGATAACATATGTTGTGTAGTCTGTTGTATATAGATAAGTGTATATAGGATAACATATGTTGTGTAGTCTGTTTTATATAGATAAGTGTATATAGGATAATATATGTTGTGTAGTCTGTTGTATATAGATAAGTGTATATAGGATAACATATGTTGTGTAGTCTGTTGTATATAGATAAGTGTATATAGGATAACATATGTTGTGTAGTCTGTTGTATATAGATAAGTGTATATAGGATAACATATGTTGTGTAGTCTGTTGTATATAGATAAGTGTATATAGGATAACACATGTTGTGTAGTATGTTGTATATAGATAAGTGTATATAGGATAACATATGTTGTGTAGTCTGTTGTATATAGATAAGTGTATATAGGATAACACATGTTGTGTAGTCTGTTGTATATAGATAAGTGTATATAGGATAACATATGTTGTGTAGTCTGTTGTATATAGATAAGTGTATATAGGATAACATATGTTGTGTAGTCTGTTGTATATAGATAAGTGTATATAGGATAACATATGTTGTGTAGTCTGTTGTATATAGATAAGTGTATATAGGATAACACATGTTGTGTAGTCTGTTGTATATAGATAAGTGTATATAGGATAACATATGTTGTGTAGTCTGTTGTATATAGATAAGTGTATATAGGATAACACATGTTGTGTAGTCTGTTGTATATAGATAAGTGTATATAGGATAATATATGTTGTGTAGTCTGTTTTATATAGATAAGTGTATATAGGATAACATATGTTGTGTAGTCTGTTGTATATAGATAAGTGTATATAGGATAACATATGTTGTGTAGTCTGTTGTATATAGATAAGTGTATATAGGATAACATATGTTGTGTAGTCTTGTATATAGATAAGTGTATATAGGATAACATATGTTGTGTAGTCTGTTGTATATAGATAAGTGTATATAGGATAACATATGTTGTGTAGTCTGTTGTATATAGATAAGTGTATATAGGATAACATATGTTGTGTAGTCTTGTATATAGATAAGTGTATATAGGATAACATATGTTGTGTAGTCTGTTGTATATAGATAAGTGTATATAGGATAACATATGTTGTGTAGTCTGTTGTATATAGATAAGTGTATATAGCATAACATATGTTGTGTAGTCTGTTGTATATAGATAAGTGTATATAGGATAACATATGTTGTGTAGTCTGTTGTATATAGATAAGTGTATATAGGATAACATATGTTGTGTAGTCTTGTATATAGATAAGTGTATATAGGATAACATATGTTGTGTAGTCTGTTGTATATAGATAAGTGTATATAGGATAACATATGTTGTGTAGTCTGTTGTATATAGATAAGTGTATATAGGATAATATATGTTGTGTAGTCTGTTGTATATAGATAAGTGTATATAGGATAATATATGTTGTGTAGTCTGTTGTATATAGATAAGTGTATATAGAATAACATATGTTGTGTGGTCTGTTGTATATAGATAAGTGTATATAGGATAACATATGTTGTGTAGTCTGCTGTATATAGATAAGTGTATATAGGATAACATATGTTGTGTAGTCTGTTGTATATAGATAAGTGTATATAGGATAACATATGTCGTGTAGTCTTGTATATAGATAAGTGTATATAGGATAATATATGTTGTGTAGTCTTGTATATAGATAAGTGTATATAGGATAACATATGTTGTGTAGTCTTGTATATAGATAAGTGAATATAGGATAACATATGTTGTGTAGTCTGTTGTATATAGATAAGTGTATATAGGATAACACATGTTGTGTAGTCTGTTGTATATAGATAAGTGTATATAGGATAACATATGTTGTGTAGTCTGTTGTATATAGATAAGTGTATATAGGATAACATATGTTGTGTAGTCTTGTATATAGATAAGTGTATATAGGATAACATATGTTGTGTAGTCTGTTGTATATAGATAAGTGTATATAGGATAACATATGTTGTGTAGTCTGTTGTATATAGATAAGTGTATATAGGATAACATATGTTGTGTAGTCTGTTGTGTATAGATAAGTGTATGTAGGATAACATATGTTGTGTAGTCTTGTATATAGATAAGTGTATATAGGATAACATATGTTGTGTAGTCTTGTATATAGATAAGTGAATATAGGATAACATATGTTGTGTAGTCTGTTGTATATAGATAAGTGAATATAGGATAACATATGTTGTGTAGTCTGTTGTATATAGATAAGTGTATATAGGATAACATATGTTGTGTAGTCTGTTGTATATAGATAAGTGTATATAGGATAACATATGTTGTGTAGTCTGTTGTATATAGATAAGTGTATATAGGATAACATATGTTGTGTAGTCTGTTGTATATAGATAAGTGTATATAGGATAACATATGTTGTGTAGTCTGTTGTATATAGATAAGTGTATATAGGATAACATATGTTGTGTAGTCTGTTGTATATAGATAAGTGTATATAGGATAACATATGTTGTGTAGTCTTGTATATAGATAAGTGTATATAGGGTAACATATGTTGTGTAGTCTGTTGTATATAGATAAGTGTATATAGGATAACATATGTTGTGTAGTCTGTTGTTTATAGATAAGTGTATATAGGATAACATATGTTGTGTAGTCTGTTGTATATAGATAAGTGTATATAGGATAACATATGTTGTGTAGTCTGTTGTATATAGATAAGTGTATATAGGATAACATATGTTGTGTAGTCTTGTATATAGATAAGTGTATATAGGGTAACATATGTTGTGTAGTCTGTTGTATATAGATAAGTGTATATAGGATAACATATGTTGTATAGTCTGTTGTATATAGATAAGTGTATATAGGATAACATATGTTGTGTAGTCTGTTGTATATAGATAAGTGTATATAGGATAACATATGTTGTGTAGTCTGTTGTATATAGATAAGTGTATATAGGATAACACATGTTGTGTAGTCTGTTGTATATAGATAAGTGTATATAGGATAATATATGTTGTGTAGTCTGTTTTATATAGATAAGTGTATATAGGATAACATATGTTGTGTAGTCTTGTATATAGATAAGTGTATATAGGATAACATATGTTGTGTAGTCTTGTATATAGATAAGTGTATATAGGATAACATATGTTGTGTAGTCTGTTGTATATAGATAAGTGTATATAGGATAACATATGTTGTGTAGTCTGTTGTATATAGATAAGTGTATATAGGATAACACATGTTGTGTAGTCTGTTGTATATAGATAAGTGTATATAGGATAACATATGTTGTGTAGTCTGTTGTATATAGATAAGTGTATATAGGATAACATATGTTGTGTAGTCTGTTGTATATAGATAAGTGTATATAGGATAACATATGTTGTGTAGTCTGTTGTATATAGATAAGTGTAGATAGGATAACACATGTTGTGTAGTCTGTTGTATATAGATAAGTGTATATAGGATAACATATGTTGTGTAGTCTGTTGTATATAGATACGTGTATATAGGATAACATATGTTGTGATGTCTGTTGTATATAGATACGTGTATATAGGATAACATATGTTGTGTAGTCTGTTGTATATAGATAAGTGTATATAGGATAACATATGTTGTGTAGTCTGTTGTATATAGATAAGTGTATATAGGATAACATATGTTGTGTAGTCTTGTATATAGATAAGTGTATATAGGATAACATATGTTGTGTAGTCTGTTGTATATAGATAAGTGTATATAGGATAACATATGTTGTGTAGTCTGTTGTATATAGATAAGTGTATATAGGATAACATATGTTGTGTAGTCTTGTATATAGATAAGTGTATATAGGATAACATATGTTGTGTAGTCTGTTGTATATAGATAAGTGTATATAGGATAACATATGTTGTGTAGTCTGTTGTATATAGATAAGTGTATATAGCATAACATATGTTGTGTAGTCTGTTGTATATAGATAAGTGTATATAGGATAACATATGTTGTGTAGTCTGTTGTATATAGATAAGTGTATATAGGATAACATATGTTGTGTAGTCTTGTATATAGATAAGTGTATATAGGATAACATATGTTGTGTAGTCTGTTGTATATAGATAAGTGAATATAGGATAACATATGTTGTGTAGTCTGTTGTATATAGATAAGTGTATATAGGATAACATATGTTGTGTAGTCTGTTGTATATAGATAAGTGTATATAGGATAACATATGTTGTGTAGTCTGTTGTATATAGATATGTGTATATAGGATAACATATGTTGTGTAGTCTGTTGTATATAGATAAGTGTATATAGGATAATATATGTTGTGTAGTATGTTGTATATAGATAAGTGTATATAGGATAACATATGTTGTGTAGTCTGTTGTATATAGATAAGTGTATATAGGATAACACATGTTGTGTAGTCTGTTGTATATAGATAAGTGTATATAGGATAACATATGTTGTGTAGTCTGTTGTATATAGATAAGTGTATATAGGATAACATATGTTGTGTAGTCTGTTGTATATAGATAAGTGTATATAGGATAACATATGTTGTGTAGTCTGTTGTATATAGATAAGTGTATATAGGATAACATATGTTGTGTAGTCTGTTGTATATAGATAAGTGTATATAGGATAACATATGTTGTGTAGTCTGTTGTATATAGATAAGTGTATATAGGATAACACATGTTGTGTAGTCTGTTGTATATAGATAAGTGTATATAGGATAACATATGTTGTGTAGTCTGTTGTATATAGATAAGTGTATATAGGATAACATATGTTGTGTAGTCTGTTGTATATAGATAAGTGTATATAGGATAACATATGTTGTGTAGTCTGTTGTATATAGATAAGTGTATATAGGATAACACATGTTGTGTAGTCTGTTGTATATAGATAAGTGTATAT